>NW_024425786.1:9791463-10015824 GCF_017311325.1 Ursus maritimus
CCCCCCCCCCCCACTGCAGTAGGTCAGAGCAGGGGCTCCTTAACCATGTCTTGCTTTCCTCCCCACAGCTCTGCGAGGAGGACGCCGCAAGGGAAAGGCACCGGGAGTGAAGGATGAGCCAGGGACGCCTCGCTGCCGAGCTGCAGAGTGCCCCCGCTGCGCCCGCCCGCCACCGCCGCTCGAGCGCTCCCCGCGCTCCCCGTCTGCATCCGGCCGCCCAGGGGCACGCAGACGCCGCCTGCGGCTCTCTGGGAGGGCGGACCGCAGGGCCTGGGTTGCGGGAGCTGAGGGCCTGTGAAGCCAGTTCTCGGCGTGCGGGGCAGCCTCGCTCCCTGCCCTCCTCCCTGGAAGGAGCAGGTAGCGCTTTTCCAGCGGCTGGCGGGGACCTGCTGGGGCCTGAGCTCTCCAGCCCGGAGGCCACCAGAGGAGCTGCATCACAGACTCTGCCCCTTGCAGGTGACTCCTAGGAAGGCAGAGGGGGACCTCGTCCCAGTTGTCCCTCCCAGACTAGAGGAAAGGACTCTGTTGGGTAAAACTTCGATTTCCCTGTGCGTCTAACTCTGGGAGTGTGCAAGATCTGCCGAACCACAGGGGGTTTCATTTTTCACTTGCTTGGTGTCTGAGGAAAACTGCAAGGAGTGGTAAGAGGAAGAAGCATTATAAACTTTGGGAGCAGGGACATCTTGGAAGTGGCAAGTAGCCTCAGACCGACGGTTCCTGGGCCAGTGACGTCCTTTGCTCAGACACTCTGAAGGGTCTGGACGCCGCCACATGACCAACACCAGAGACCCCAGGAGAGCCATGGAATCCACGCTGGCACCATCCAGTTCTGCCACAGGCCCAGTCACCTTCTCCCACGTCTTTGGTCAGCAGTGCCAGCTCATGGAAGCAGGTAGGAAGGGCATCGCGTGGGAAGCGGGGCGCTAGCCAGGGGCCCCGGAGGCGGAGGCCCCTGTGTCTGTCTGCCATGTCTCTCCCTGGATGTAATTTGGAATGTGAGATTCAACTAGCCAGTGATGCGATTGCCTGGCATATTCACTTTAAAGTTTTTAGGACATGTCACCAGACTGAACGTGCCACCGGGGCACGGGCAGTGAGGGCCCCATTTGTCTTGTCATGTCTTTTCTCTGTGGCTACGTGGAGGATGAGGGCGGGTGCGTCAGGAGGGATCTGATGACGTGGTGGCTGTGGTCGTTTTTGGGGGACCAGTCCCAGACTGGTCGTCTTCTGTCAGCTTGCCTCTCTGTGCTGCCGAGGGAGGCGTGCGAGCAGGGCCTCTCCAGCCGGTGTTGGAGGAACTTAGATGCTCACGATCGTGTCTGTCCTGCAGCCTCTCCCAGCCCTTGGCTGTGCTGCGAGGAGACCCCATTGCTCTTTGCCCCTGACTTTGTCTTCCACAGGCTCATGTGTTCTGTGGAAGGGAGACTTGGGGTGGGCTGCAGCCTTACTGTCTGCCGGCCATCTTGCTTGGATGTTTATCGGGCACAAAGAAAACCAGGTGAGGGTGCATGGCTGGGTGCAAATGGTCACAGGGCCGGAGCCCGCAGACCACTGCTTCGTAGGGGCTTCCGATTCTGCTGGAGTCGCGCAGGATTCCAGGTGGCCTCATGTCAGCCCGGGTCCCTGCTCCCTGAGTTCATTCCTGTTGGGAGAAGGACCACGTGCGCTCCAAAGCTTCTGTGGGTGTTCAGGTGTTAATTGTGCATTTCGGCTGTGAGACAGGAAGGCGATGAGAAGAGCACTGTATTAGGAGTCTGGGGGCCTGTGTCAGTGTGTCAGATGCTGAATTTCATGAGGTGGTTGCATGACTTTGGCGATGGCAGACCCCATCCCTTTCCCTGGGCCATCCGTCTCTAGCTGTGAAACAAGAACTGGACTCCCGGCAGCCTGATCCATCCAGACCTTCCGTTCCGGGGGTTCTGAAATCCCAGCACACTGGAGAAAACAAATGAGCTGGTGTCTGGGGATGGAATGTGTCTGCACAGGCTGGCAGCCCGTGGGGTGGGTGAGTGAGGGCTCTGGAACTAGACCACCAGGTGTCCTGACTTTACCTGCTACAGGCTGCATGACCCCAGGCAGGTGACTTCTCTGTCTCTCAGTTTCTTCATCTGTGTAATGGGGATACCACATGTACTTCATGGGGTCCTTGCAGAGTTTAAGTTGGTATGTAGAAAGCCTTAAACTGCTGGCACTGAGTGGCAAGTATTTATTAATGTTTCTAGAGGATGTGGGGGATGCTGGACACACATCCTTCCATAGGCCAGTCGGGGCACCTCTGATTGCAGAGAGTAGCACAGCTGCCTTGAGTTCGAGGGGATCGAAGCACTGCATACCCTCCTCTCCACATGCACTTTGACCCTGGCTTGTTCAGAAGGTTGAGAATCTCCCACTTCATGCGTCTGTTGATTATTTGGTCCACAGTGGGTTTGGTGCCTCTACTTCCACATGGGAAGGAGGCCGTGGGAGCTTGGATGGACCAAGGTTTCACACACCTTTCTACACTTCTGAAGTTACTATGAGAAGGCAGATTGGATTTCCAAAGTGCCTCGGTGCTGTCCCTTGTGGCTTTATTCTCTAAGTTTTTGGAGGCACCCAGGCCTAAATCAGGCTGTGAAATCCTCTGTCGTCGTTGTCTTTTTTTTTTTTTTTTTAAACAAAACACTTTATGTCAAGGAAGCAGTGCAACACGGAATAATAACGACCAGCCGTCTCGAGGGGGAATGCTCTCTCTGAAGACATGCGAACAGGAGTAAGAGCCAAAAAGCTAAGTCAGAAGAGCTCACTCAATCAGGAGGTGAAAGGGGTGGAAAGAAAATGTGGACCCCTCTCTAGCCAGCCATCTGGGGGTCCGTTGGCATCACAAATGAGATCTTCCGTGTGCGAGAAATGACCTCACGGCTCCAGGGGCTCACCGCCATGTCTGTCACGTCTGTTCCCCAGTAAGATGCAGCCCTCAGTCAGCAGGCTTCACTGAGCACCTACTAGGTGCCTTCTCTGCACGGTTTCCAGAACTACAGAATCAGAAGAGTAAGTCAGAAGGAGACGATCTTCCTCAAGGACAGGATGATCTCGGCGCATGTAAAACATATTGAGGGAAAGAGTTCTACACAACGTGACTCTTTAACCATTCCATTTTTGAACAATCCTTCCTATAAGTCTTACATAAGTTATGTTAATTTTCAAAAGTCCTGAACAATTTCTACAGGCAAGGGAAACACTCAGGTTGTCTGCATGCCCATGTTCATCCCACTAGGAAGTAGCAAAAGGGGAAGGTGAACCCCGGGCAGACGCCTAAGCCTGTACCTTTAACCGCTAAAGCATGTGGTCCCATTGATGACTTGGCTTAATCTCTTGTGTCTGTCAGTATCCTAGGTCTTAGAAGAAGTTGATTCTTCAGAGATGGAGCAGTCAAGGATGCTTAGTGGGGTGGAGATGGGGGAGGAGTATAAAAGGGCCCATTAAACTTGGGGGGGCAGCAGTAGAACCCTGGCAGCAAGGGTGTAATTGGGCATGGGTGGGCCAATGAGAACTCTGATGGAGTTCATGGTAGCAGGATTGTGAAAGTCTGGTGGAGCCATGGAAAGAGTATGACATTCTTTCTCAGTTAGTCCCAGTTCAGCTTTTTTGAGCTGGCTGTTTGCTGGCTGTGTGAACTTGATGAACCCCCAGACCCTAGACCAGGAATTGGCAAACTATGACCCTGGCACCAGATTTGGCCCACTACTTGCTTTTGTAAATAAAGTTTTATTGGTACACACCCACATCCATTCATGTTCATTTTATCTGTGGCTGCTTTTGTGCTATGACAGTGGAGTTGAGTAACTGTTATGAAGACGATGTGGCCCATAAAGATGAAAATATTTGCTATCTTGCCCTTTGCAGAATAAAGAGTGCTGATCCCCGCCCTAGACCAACATGTGTAGCACAGAATGGGGGGTAGGTAGAACTTGTGTGGGACAGCGTGGAAGGGCTCAAGCTGTGCTTCCTTGCTGGGACCTTTGATACTCTGTGGTGCCTTGGTTTTCTTATTCCTCCTCTGACACCCCCACCCTGCTTCACCATGCACGGTAGGCATTGCTTTCGGCAGGGAGCATTTAGAGTAGGTCCGAAAGCTCTAGTAAGAATAGTTCCCACTGTGTTCCCAGATCCATACCACCTGTGCTGGATGAGCTCCTGCCTGCCTCTTCTTCACGGCCAACCTGCAGGCAGATGGTGCCTTTCCTACTTTCATAGGTGAGTTTAGATGTTGGCAGCCTTGGGACTTAAATCCCAGCCAGACCGACCCCAAAACCTGTGCTCAAAAAGGGCAGTCCTGCAGCTTCTGCAAAGGGTGTTTAAACAAACAAACAAACAAACAAACAAACAAACCTGTCTTGTCTTTCTTAAGGAAGTGGAGAGCGTGGCATTCTGGCTCTTTTGTTGGCTTTGGTGCTGTTATTCACCCTCATCCCCCTCCAGGGTCCTCCACCCACTTCCGGAAGGCAGGCCTACAAGTTCCCTTCTGTTTCTAACCTCCACCCCAAATTTCTCTCCTTTCCTCTGGGCCCTGCTGTAGCCCAGAAATGTAGGAGAGGAGTTAGCTTGGAGGCTGCCACTTTTCATTCCTCTTGCCTGACTTCCTTCAGGTGGGAGCTGAGGGCCACACTCCCAGGCAGGCCACTGGGGACCTCAGCTGTATTCTGCATCGCTGGTTTCTGGCTGTCTCTAGCACTTGACAGAGGATCCTGGGAGGAAATCCAAGGGAATGGGCAGAGCAGACTCAAGCTGGTGTCCTGTTGGTCTCAGTGTAGCTGAGTAACTCCACTTGCCCATCTCCTCCTTGGTCCCCAAAGTGTTGGATGGGGGAGACCCTCTGACCTGGTGTTTGGCTGTGTCTCTGCTGCAGGCTCTTGACTGAGCCCTGGGCCTGACAGTCTGTGGGCCGTGGCTCGTGGGGCTTCATCTGTGGTACCAGGCTCGGACATGCAGAGCCTCCCCTGTGTCACTCTAGGTCCATTTCCATCCCATCTTATTTGGGCGGCAAGTGTTTCTGCAGGGCTGTTCTGCTTGACCAGAATGACTGAGGTCACTCTGTCCAATATATCCTGCTGCTGTTGCATGACATCAGGCCCAGCTCCAGGGGGAGGGTGGAGGAGCCGAGGGAGCAGGAAGGCGCACGGGCTTCCACACCTGGACTGCTGTTCTCCTGCAGCCCTCCTGGTTGCCACTCAGAAGCCACAAGTTCCCCGTCTGCACCGTTACTTAAGGATCGGTTCCAGCTCTGTGCCGTGTGGAAACTCCAGTGTATGCAAGCCATGTCTCTCTGTCTGTCTGTCTGTCTCATAAGTCAGGCGGATGCCTGGAGCCAAGGTCTGGTCATCTTTTGACTTTATTACCTCGTTCCTTCTGAAGGCTGCCAGAGGAACCCCCCTTCCTGCCTTTTGAACCATGTAGAGATTTATCTGAACGTTCAGTCTATGTGTATTTGGAAGCCACTTGCCATATTTATAACCAGGAGAGGAGAGAACTAGGAGTTATGCCATCTGCTGTGAGCTGAGCACATTGGGCGCTTTTGCAACAGTGAAACAGACGAAGATGAGCAGAGCGAAGAGCCCTGTTTCCTGTATTTCCATCTATGGGAATGGGAACATGGTTTTAAGGTCTCCTTTTAGATCCCCAGGAGATGGCTGTCTAGGACCTGTTCCCTGCCTGGCTGTTTCTGCAATGGGAACAGCATGTTTTGACCTTCTAGACCAGGAATTACTGTAGTGGCTGTTGGCAGTTGAGTATAACCACAGCTGACCCTTGATCAGGTGCTTATTCCGTGCTGGTCATTATGCTAAGTGCTTCCGTGTTACCTCATTTCCTCCTCGTCACATCCTTGTAAGGCGGTGGACGTCATCCCTACTTTATAGATGAGGAGACTGAGGCCCATAAATTGAAGTGTCTCTCTTCACTAGTCAGTGGTTGGGCCAGGATTCAAATTCAAGCCATCTACATCCAAAGTTTCTACTTACTCCTGTTCTTCTGCCCGGACTCTGTCAAATTCCCCAGCTTTTCAGGAATCCATCTCCAGATGGTGAACACCTAGGCCGACGAGCAGACATTTGCTGAATGGACGTGGCCTCTACCATAACAGCAGTTATTGGAGACAGTGTCCACCCTCCAGGAGATTGTGGCTTGAAGGGGGCATGACCTTCACCTTGAGTTTCCACAGTTATTCACAATGTGTTGTGTCGTGATGTGACTTCTGTTCGTCAGCGCCTTCTGTATTAGGCTCTGGGCACCCCGAGGTCAGGAACTATCATCATGGCTGTCTTTGCATCCTCCAGACCTCGTGTGGCTTTGGCAGTGCTGTCGTCCTTATCAGTAAGATCACGGCCAAAGTGTTCATCCTTTTCCAGGCTAGCTGTCGATCTTGTGAGAGGCTGGTAGCACAGTACGGTGGTGTGAGAGGAACCTGGCAAAGCAGGCTTGCCGTTGTGTTCATTCTCTTTCTCAAGACTAGTTCCTCCCAGCGTGTGAGTTAGCTTGTGGAGTCAGGGCAGTGGGGAGAACAGCTGATCCCAGTGGTCCTTTGGGCTGATCAGACAGAGTACTCTGCACTCCGGGCTCTTGAAGGAAAAGAGGCCTACTTGCTGGTGCGAAGGACGATGTGGTGGGCACCAGCTGCCCATTGCCCTCTTCAGCATCTCCTTCCCGACCTAATCTCCCACCCTCAGCCCCCACGTGGGGTTTTCTCAGCATCCCGGTGACCTCCTTAGGATGCGGCTACTGTCAGTGACACCCCCTGTGTCATGTCTTGATCTCAGAAAGTCCCACCGGTGGTGTGTGTTTGAGGGGAAAGCAACAGGGACATTTTGGGTGCTTCTCACAGTGGAAATAAGTTGTGTGTGCAGGAGCCCTGGCTTGTGAGCAGCCCGGTCTTCCCATAGGTCCTTACATTAGAAGCAGCAGCCGGTCTCTTGTTGACTGCATTCTCCAGAGACCTGTGTGTCAGAGGCAGGGCCATTTGGTTGGCAGTATGGACTTAAGAACTCTACTGCTTGGTTCAAATCCCAGTTCTGCTGTTCACTAGCTGTGTGACCTTGGACAAGTAGCTTAACCTCTCTGGGCCACAGATTCCTCCTCTTCGAAAAGGTAATAGTGGTTTACCTACTTCACAGGGTTGTGGTGGATCTGACAATGAGCTAATATGAGTGACATGTTTATCATAGTGCCTGCCACAGAATACATTATATATAAACATTTGCAGTCTGTTTTAATTAGTTCGGGCAGCTATCACAGGATACAATAGACTGGCACCTGAAACAAAGACCTGTATTTCTCACAGTTCTGGAGGCTGGGAAGTCTGAGATCAGGGTATGAGCAGGCCTGGTGTCTGGTGAGGGCTCACTCCGTGGTGTGTAGATGGCTGCCTTCTTATTGTAACTCCCACAGTGGGGAGCGGAGAAAGAAGCAAACTCTCCTGTCTCTTCTTCCAAGGGCACTCATCCCACAGCGAGGGCTCCACCCTCATGACCTCAGCACCTCCCAAAGGCCCTGCCTCCAAGTACCATCACGGGGGGGACTAGGAGTCCAACATGTGAATTTTGGGAGGACATTCAGTTCATAACTGTCATTATTACTGTTCCTCATTAACACGTCATCACTATCTTTTTTTTTTTTTTTAAAGATTTTATTTATTTATTTGACAGAGACAGCCAGCGAGAGAGGGAACACAAGCAGGGGGAGTGGGAGAGGAAGAAGCAGGCTCCTAGCGGAGGAGCCTGATGTGGGGCTCGATCCCACAACGCCGGGATCACGCCCTGAGCCGAAGGGAGACGCTTAACGACTGCGCCACCCAGGTGCCCCAACACGTCATCACTATCTTGCCTGGTGAGACAGAGTTTAGTAATGCCAGGAATTAAAACATTCCTTGTGGTCTTGTCTTTCTGACCAGCAAAAAGTTCCTCCTTTTTTCCCTTGGCTAATCATTGTGGTTAAAAAAATTCCTCAAAGTCAACATTTGTCATCTGCAAGGCCAGGAATCACCAGATGTGTGAAAATTGCCATCCACAAATCACAAAAGGGTATTTAAAGAAGGTCCTCATTGGACCTGGCTTACCTAGGACAGGCCTGGTTCATGTCAGTCTTCCAGTTAATTACTACAGCACCTGCCTTCATTCACAAGCATGTCCCCCCTTACGTGATAAATTAGACGGTCAGCCTTAATAAGGGGCAGCTAAATAAATAAATTCAAGTGTTACTTAAAACGTGGAGCATCTGATCTTGGAGGAAGTAGTTGAAGGTTAAGAGACAGTCAACGGAAGTAGTGAATATTTGGTTTGGAGCCGGGGTTAGAAAGGTCGGGTGAACTGGACGCCAGTTCTCGGAATGACTAGGGGGGTTGTTGATGTTGCCAGATCTTATTCTCTAGGAGAACCCTAGAGTCCTGGTCTTCCTATAGAATCTCCCAGTTTTTGAATGGGTGTCACCAAATGCAAGATTTTGAATTCTGGAAGGTCAGACTGGGACAGCTGTGTCTAGCCTGTGGGCTACCCATTTACAATGTTTGGTTTAAGCCCTCAGCTCTTCTTAACAGGTCGCTCATTTCCAGTTTTCGGGTTGCTTCCAGCCTCAGTGGTATTCCCACTTTCCGGTCTCCTGTTCCCTTGCCTTGAATAAAATAAAAGCGTTTAGGCTGAGTCCTGAACCTCAGCTCTCGTCCACACCCCCTTATACAACAAATGTGGTCTTGCTGGACTGGGTGCTAGACCGGGCCCTGGGCCTTCAGAGTGCTCGTTTGTGAGCTGTCCTACCATTTGGCATTGCAGTAAGTGTGCTTTACTTGAGTGGTTGGAGTTTTCTCCCTCATCTTAGTCATGGAGAAGACTTGGCAGCAGCTGGGGAACGGGAACAAATAGAAGGGATGTAATCCTGAGGCGCCAAGGCGTTGCATTTTTTGACTCAGGGCTGTGGCCGTTCCGGAATGGGGAGGTGGGTGCCGCCATGAAGTGGGAGGTCTGAGCCAGACCATTAGTGCACCGTCCCCAAGAAGCCCTGGGTGGTCAAGAACAGAGCTGGCTCTCTGTTCTCTGAAGGGCAAGGGGGACAGCTTTGATTTTGTGAGTTAGTGGGTATTGCTAAATAAGAAGGAAAATGGCCTGTGTCTGGGAGAACAGGTGAGAGACCCCACTTCACCCTCGGTTCTCTCTTCAGGAAGTGCTGGGACTAAGGGACTGCTGGGCTTCCTGCTGGAAACTGGCCTAGGTTGTACCAAGAGCCCACCAAGGAGTGAGCCCTGCAGGCACTTATTCGTGCCCAAGGTATAGTCGGCTTTAGACTCTTGTTCTTGGACACGTTTACTTGATCATCTTCACGGGGGCTGTTCTCACGAGGCTCTGTATGGACGAACCAGCTTCTGAAAAACTCATGAGCTGATTCTCCTCATCATTTCCAAGCCCTCTGCCAGATGACCATGCAAACCAAGGGCGAAGCTCTCATCCAGACAAGTTTCCTCCAATCTCTTCCTGGAGGAAGTGGGGCAGTTGTAGGTTTAAAAAAATCTGAAGGAAAAGCACAGTCCTCTGTGACGGTCCCCCTCTGAAGTGGCTGGCGCGTGAGAGAAGCCCTGCCCACTGTGGGTATCACGAGGCAAGAAAGAAGCGGGAGGCTTTCCATGTGGGTCACTGGGGAACCCTGGAGCACAGAGGGCTCCCTGAGGACTGAACACTGACAATGCGATGTTTGGAGTAGGGGATGCGAAGAGTCCTGCTGTAAGGATGTGGAAATGTGAGGTACTAGAATTCCCACGTCATCCCCACCTCCACCTTTTCTGGTGGTGACATTTAGACCTTGATGAATAAACCCTTTCTGGTCTGTTACAGTCTCACACAGTGTCTTTCTTTTGGACATCAGCTCCTCTGACCAGTTCCGATCTCCTCTGTCCTCCTAAGGCATAAGCTAGATGAGGCAGACGTAGTCTGGGCTTTTCCTGGAAGGGTAAATGTGCTTCTGTTGGTTGTCAATGTTAGCCATCCTCCCTGGTGCCTGTGTTTTCCTTTGTTCTTACCTACGGGGCCTAGTGTCGCCATTGCTAGGAAGGAGCTCCGGCCTCAGACGCGAGAGCGACTATCAGTCTGCCTGGCTTCCATCTCAGGAAGAAGACACAGCACGAGGGCAGCCAGGTGCTCACACCGGGCTCCACTTGCATCTTAGGAACTCTTGAAACTCAAAATCTCCTCGGTGATTTTCTCAAAGTCATTAGCAGTTACCTGTAGTGGGGACCAGTCAGGACACATGAAGAGAGGACTGGTTTGGGGACGAGGGAAAGGCAGAAGTGAGGAGGTGGTTTCCATCCCTCCCTGTCCAGGGAATTGGAGGGGTGATGTCGCTTAGGGAGAGAACCAGTTCTTGGGAGGGATTTACAGGGCTCGCAAACTGGTCTGAGAGACAAGTGCTCCTGGCTACTCGGACAGGCCAGAGTCTTGGCCTTGATTCCTAGGTGAGAAGTGAATTGAAGAAGGAATTTATGTAGTGGGTCCCTCTCTGTCCCTGGGGAGACTACAGCTGCAGCCAGGAGCACCAGGGTCACAGGAGGGTAGGAAGTGCTCAGAAGAAACAGGTGGACAGCCTCTTGGGGCTGCCGGGGACCCAGAGAGCTGTGGGAAAACAGCAAGGCCTGGGGGGGGACATGGCAGGGCCCACCACCTGATCGGCAGTCTGACTGAGGCAGTCGTCCAAAAGGCTATGTAGAAGGACTAGACTTTGGTTTGGCCAGAAGAGCAGAGGATGGGGAGGTGGGAGGCAGAGCTGGGCCGTGCCCGAGATGTTGGAAGCCAGCATGCACCTTCATCACCATGGAGGAAGTCCACAGCGCTGAGACAGGTAAAAAAGGAAATAGGAAGAGAACCGTCGCACTTTCAGCGGTGACACCCTGTGGCCAGTTGTGCAGCGACTACTGAAGGCGGAGATCCAGAGTATGAAGAGTTGGATTCTAGAGAACATGCCAGTGACACCTGAGAAGTTCATAAATGGTTGGGACTAGTCTGCAGTGGAGACTGGGGCCAGCCACAGAAGGGACTCCATAGAAGGGTCTCCAAAATTTTTAGTTTCTTTTGGGCAGTGTTACTGAATGAGATCTGCAGGATAGAGATTTCTAGGTCGGCTTATTTTTCTCTCAGCATTTGGGTAGGATATTCCTGTCTTCCATTGTTGCTATCAGCGTCTGTTTCTCTTGAAGTCATTTCTCTGGAGGCAATCTGCCTTTTCTGTGGATTTGCTTTTAAAACCTTTATCTTAGAAGCTTTGTCGTTTCACTAGAGTGTGTCTGGGAGTGGATCTAATGTCATGTGGCCTGTTTGGGCTTTGAGCTTCTCAGGTCTGAGGATTGGTGTCTCAGTTCTGAAAATGTTAAGCCAGTTAATTTCTCTGAATACTGACTCTCTCCCATTCTTTCCGTTGCCTCCTTTGTGAGCTGCCTTGGACTTCTCACTGGATTGTGTTTCATATTCTCCATCTTTGTCTTTCTGCTGCATACTGGACAGTGACTTTAAAAACTACCTTTGGGTCTATTAATTTTCTTGCCGGCTGTGTCTGATCTTCAGCTGAACTCAGGTGATCAGGTTTTTCATTTAATATCTTTAAAATATTAAACCTCTAGAAGTTCTGCTTAAGTCATTTTTAATCTTACAGGTATTCTTTTTCTTTTTAAAGTAATCTGCTGTCTGTCTTGATCTTGATCTTTGATTTAAGCTGCTTAATCATTGAGAATCACAGTTATCTGAGAAAGGAGTTTTAGAATCCATTTCAGGCATTTCTGGATCCAGTTCTGTTTTTCTGTTGACTCATGGCCAGGATAGCTTATTACCCCAAGGGCTTTGTAAGTTTGGATTTTGAGCTCCTGTTTAGGGTTTTATCTGTGCGATGCCATCGCCGTGGGCAACGTGAATTTCTGAGCCCGGGATTTCCTCAAGCTCCAGGAAGTATATATTTGAACCCAGACCCATTTGAGGGCAGGCTTGGGGTACCGAGCTACTAAGGAAGATGGGTCTCTTCCCCCGCTCAATCCAGGACTCAGAGCCTATTACCTCTTGCTTGTGCACATGACCCTTATCCTACTCCCCTCTTTTCTTGAAGGCGAAGCCCTCTCAGGCAGCTGGAGCGTGTGTGCGTGCCCATATGCGTGTGTGAAGTGTTGTTCTAACTCTATCCAGCATAACCTAAGATCTTTTTACCTGCCCCATGAGCCAATAAAACTCCAGCACCCATTTTATAAGATCAGCAAATGCTTCTGAGCTGCTTGGGTGTGAGTGTGTGCAATCACTCTGGTTTTCAATATTGTGTTTCTTTGTTCGTTTGTTTTGTGGGTATGTTAGTTTCCCTTGGCTGCTGTAGCAAATTACCATAAACTTGGTTGAAAACAACTCGCGTCTGTTTCTCACTGTTCTGGAGGCCAGAAGTCTGAAAGCAATGTCACTGGACTGAAATCGAGGTGTTGCAGGGCTGCGCTCCCTGCAGACGCCAGGGGAGAATCTGTTCTTTGCCCCTTCCAGCTCCCACGGCTGTTGGTGTTCCTTCCCTGGGGCCACATCCCTCCATTAACTGCCCTGTGGTTACATTGCTCCTTCTCTTCTGTGTGTGTCCTCCCTCTGTCCCTCTCTTATAAGGACACTTGTGATTGTGTTTAGAGACCACTTGGATAGTCAAGAATAATCTCTTATCTCAAGATTCTTGACATCCTCACGTCTGTAGAGACACTTTTCCCAAACAATGTCACATTTACAAATTCTAGAGATCTTTTGGAGGAGCCACGCCTCTCACAGATTTCCCTAACTCTGAGAGCTCAGCTTTGTATTTATAGGGATGCCCATTGTATTTCCAAATGTTGTGTGGCTTCCCCTTCCCCCCCCATCTACCATATTCCCGGGAGGAGAAATACACCAAAGAATCTCAAGACTGGAGAGAGAAATGCAAAACCCACATGGCAGGCTGCTGCTGAGAGGGCCAGAGGGTGAAGATGTGAGGCGTAGGTGCTGACTCGCGCCAGGAAGGGGCATTGCTAAAATCCTGTGGGGCAAAATGCTGGCCTTATCTCATGCTAACAGGACACTGCTGTCTGGAATGGTGGGACTGGTCCTAGTGCCCCTGGCTCATCTCTTTCTAGATTTTGGTTGCTTTGGCCCATTCCTGACTTTGCCTCTTGGCTTTCATGTGTGTGTAACTGATCTTGGTTTCTTCTCCCACCTGACCCTTAGCATCTTCCATTCCGACAGCCAGTAATAGACCTTGAGTCTGCTCATTATTCCCTTTGCTTCGGGGCCAGATGTTTGCCCAGGAGTATCTTGGGAGCTCACTCTACGCCAGTCAGGCATCACCAAAGCCAGAGCAGGGGCAGGGCAAGAACTGACCATTCTGTGGAGTAGGACTCTTCTGCAGCCATTGGTCCCAATCATAGGAGAGACAGAATGCATTCCTGAAAATCCTTCCCATTCCTAGGGATAGACAGACTGACCGGGAATTATGTTGTGACTCTTTGGAAACTGAAACTCAGCAGCTTGTGTGAAGGCCATTGCAAAGTGAAACAGCCTGTGCCCTTAGGTAATAATATGGAGTAGTCAGTTGTGGCTTCCTGGCTCTGTTACCTCAGAGGGAAGAAATGTCCCCCATGGGTGGTTTTTGTTCCTCCCTCCCTTGGCATAGTGTCCCCATCCTCAGTGGCTGGAACCTTGATGGAAAGTGTTTTTACATCTGGAATTCCCCCTTTCTCCCCCCTGGCAAGGTCATCTCCACCATGAAGTGGAACTTTCTAGAACCACAGGGCACCCCTTTCAGGTCCAGAGTTCCACTGAAGGCTGGAAATGTGCTTTGTGTCTCTCCTACCAGTATTAGGATCAACTGGCAATGTTTCTTCACATTGAGCTTGAGTGACCCCTGGTGAAACCCCCTAGGAGCTATGCCAGGAGCTTGGTAGGATGGGGTCTAGGATCTAAATTTAGTGGTAAACCAGTAAGACTGGCAGAGAAGAACCCAGCCCAGGGCTCCAGGCTCAGTCATGGCAGAAAGATTGGCAGGACAGGGCAAGACTTCTGAGGGGTGTGTCTCAGGGTGTATGTGTGTGTGGGGGGGGCTCTTGGAATGACCTGGGCTGTCATCACCTGTGTCCCTGTTGCTGTCAGATCCAAGCACTCCTCTCTGGGAGGATACTGTAAAGGTCAACAGCCCTTGGAGCCATTGACAATACCTCCTTGTCCAGAATCCCTTCCACAGACAAACCAACTTTCTGCTGTCCTCACCCAGTTTCAAATTATTTTCTGGGAAGCATGAAGCCAAATTAGTCTGGCGAAAGCTCAGTCCCCTGGTGAGAAGTTTCTGAAGGGAGTTGGGAGTAAAGTCTCCACCTGCAACAGTTTTTGACTTAGTTGGTGATTCTCATGCCCAAGCTGGGGGAGATTGAAGATCGTGAAGTTCGTAGAGAAGAAGAGAATAAGCTCATCCTTAGCCAGAGTCTCGAAGAGAATCCCTGGGATCTGAGGGAAGTGATACCCATACAGAAATTTATAGGATGGATTAGCAGTAAGAGAAGTAACAGAAGAGCAGGGAGAGAGCCTTTGTTCTCAGATGGCCTGCAGAAATTGAATAATTTGGATTGAAGACAGCCCCGGCCACATTTTAGCAGCTGGTCGATTTTTCTGCTTGAAACTGAATTCCAAGACTTTGTTTTATGTGAAGACAGTTTATTTTTAGGTCCATCGGGGAGCCTGTAACGTGGGTAGTTCAGAAGGCTGGCCTGCCAGTGAATCACAGGGCCTGATCAGCATGTTGTCTCAGGGCCTAGAAAGACCCTCTTGCCTGCTCTAGCATGAAGGACTAGCCACTTGCCTTTGAGGGTAAAGAAAAAGGTCATGAGAAAGTCGGAGGGTGTCAAAGGCACTCATGCTTTCTTGCACAAAGCCCATTGCTGTGGGCCCCAGTTTAGCTCTCCGGCCTGATGACACTGTGGCTAAGAAAGCTCTGGCTGAAATCGCTCATCCCCCTGAGTACCGAGTGTGCATTAAAAATCCAGTTTGTCAGGTGGTACCACCCTGGTTGTCCCTGATTTAAACAAAAGTTCCTTTGTGGCCACTGGCACTTGGGATTAGAACCCCGGAGCCGTGTTGAGGCCAGAAGGCAGCCAGCAGAGCCTTTGCTGCTTTTCTTGACCACTGATAAATGAGCCCAGCACGGCACAAGATCCCTTTCCGATGATCTCGTCCCTGAGTCTACTAAAGAATTGTGGGGCCTGCACTTCACTTTCAAGGGTCATAAACCTCTCAAGTGATAAAACGGGCTCCGAGCTGGGATGCTGAGTTGCAGAATTTGTGTGTGCAGAAATCCGTGGTTGTGGGACCGACACTCACCCCAGACAGCATAACGACGGAGCGGCTAAGGACTTGCCTGGGCTGGAGGAGAACATAAAATAAACACGTGCTTTTTAAGACCAGAAAGAAAAAGGACAAGGCCACTGCTTGGGCTGCCTTCTTTTGCAAAGTGAGTTTGTGCCTCTCCTGGTTGTTATGACCTGTAGACAGACGAAACCTACCAATTCAGCACAGAGGAGGAGGCCCTGTTTTGTGGGCCCTTGGGTGGAGTGTGGTGGAAAAGTTTCGAATGCACGCACAGGTGACTGAGAACCCGCGTGCCCACCTCGAGTTGGGGATTGGTTGACACACCACTGAACCGCGCTGGTTCTTCAACGACAAAGTATTGCGTCTGTCAGACAGATGACCGTCTGGACAACATTCGAGTGATTTCAGTTAAGGACTCTCTTTTCAGGTCTCTCTCCCTCCCAGGATGCCTGGAAATTAAAACAGCCATAAACCCACGGAAGGCTGTGTGCTTCCTTCAGGGGCAGGAGGATAAGGAGGCGAGGTATAGATCTCCCTCTCTTTCCAGGTGGTGAGGGGGCGAGCGGAGGCTAGCCTTGGAAGACGAGAGGTTGTAAAGAAGGGAGAAGCTGCCTGGATCGGTCGTATCTCAGTCAGGGTTCTCCTTGCCCCCTGCTTTATTGCCCACCTGTTTCTACACCCACATTTTCTTCAGAGAACAACAAATCGATATTCAGTACTTGGGCTTATTCAGGATAAAATGTCTTTCTTGGCTTCTTATGATTAAAGCCTGGTTTGAAAATGTAGTGGGACTAATGAAGCATTTATGAGGGGAGGGGGATCCTTCTGCCAGCCTTCCTGAAATATTCAGCCTGAGCTAGAACCTGTGAGAATAGGGGGGTGGAAAGGGTGGGGATGGAACTGTTGAAGGGAGGCCCCTGTTTTCTGGACTGGCTTTCTGGTATTCATCTCCAACGTTGAGGTACGTGGAGCCCTCATTTAAACCGAGATAGGGCTCATCAGCCTCACCCCTGTGAGGTGGGAGGCGGATGGGGACATTTGGAGTGGCCACTTTGAACGCACCATAACTCCCAGCGGGCGTCTGGGGCTCTTCCATGGTAAGAGGAGGTCTGTAGTGAAGGAGATCATAATCCTTCACGGCCGAAGTTTTGGAGTGCTGCTTTCGGATACCAAAGAGAACATCGTTTCTCTGAAGGGCTATAATAATTCTACCATTTTGGAAATCTCATTTTAAAATCCATCCCATGGGGACGCCTGGGTGGCTCAGTCATTGAAGCCTCTGCCTCTGGCTTGGGTCATGATCTCAGGGTCCTGGGATCAAGCCCCACATCGGGCTCCCTGCTCAGCGGGAAGTCTGCTTCTTCCTCTGCCCTTCCTTGTGCTTGCTCTCTCACTCTGTCTCAAATAAAATCTTTTTTTAAAAAAAAATGCATCCCATGACATCCGCCACTTGGAGGCCCAGGCAGAAACATTTTGAGTAAAAAGCTATGTCCTCAAATAAAAAATTATATAAGGCATAATGCTAAAAGGGAGGAAGTGACTGGTGAAGAAGATTGTCTGCAGGAGGTCAGTGCTGGGTTTGGATCCTCCGAAGTCCCTTCTAGGTGATTCCACAAGAAGACAGAAGTTAAAGGCAAGGGTTTGGTGTCAGATTTGAGTTCAGGCTATGCTCTATTTATTGATTGTGTGACTTGGATGGGCTCTCTTTCTCCCCATTGTTATTTTTTTTTAAATCTCCCTGAGTCACAGGCTTTTCTGTAAAATGATGATAACTTTTCTGTAAAATGGTGATAACTTTTCTGTAAGGTTGGAACCATGAGGATCGTATACACATGCATGGAAGGGCTTGAGAACCCGAGACTGGCTGTCGCCGAGCAAGGACAGCATCTGGGCAGAGCTCCTGGAGTTCTGGGCTTCTCTCTATGTAACCTCCACACCCAACACACAGATACAGTCCTATTCTTGGGTAGCGCCTAGAATTTCAGTTCACTCAGGTCAGAATAGTATTCTACTCTTTCTGCCCTGTCCGGAGGAGCCTGTTGTAGTTCCTTATTGGCTGGAGGGGCTGGGCTGAGCCCAGAGGAGCAGGCTGGTGTTAACACCCCCAGGACAGCCTCTTATCTAAAGGGGAAATGAAGACTTGCAATGAAAAAAAAAAGATGATAAAATTGATGAAGGGTTGACTGAGTTTCCATATTGGTCACAACGAAGTCCTGTCCAACGCAAATTCTGTCATTCCACCCAAGATTTACCTATTGGCTGGGCATCCCAGAGAAACCAAGGGAGAATGTGGGTTGGGCCCAGGAGTTGTGTCCGTAGAGACCCTGGGGAAGAATTGGCCTCAGATGGCATTGGAATTCTCCCTTACCTTCCTGCTGATGCCAGGGGAGGGCGGCTGGGGTGAGGGTACTGGAACCTCCCGCAATGTTAGTGTGAGACCTGTGAGAAGGGGTTGTAGGACGTACAGAAGAGGCAGTCCTTGCCTGCTGTGTAGACAAACGTTGGAAACAACGGGAGGATCTAAACAAGTGATCAGGGAGAGGCTGTAGGTCGTAGAAACAGAAAGAGTGTTCTGGGTGGGAGGTGGCGGGTCTTATAGCCTCGCTGGTCAGGCTGGTGTTCTGCTGATCTCCAGGGAGGTGAGAGCCCCTGCTGTTCACAGCTCTGCTCCCAGCTCTCCTCTTGGCTAGGACTTCCTCAACGTCACCAGTTTCAGCCTACTTTGGCCAAGCAAGAAATCTTGGAGGTGATGATCTTTTTCAGAGTGGTTTTCTAAACTTCCATGTTACATAGTCACTGAGGAATGTTGTTTAAAATATAAACTCTCAGCTCTGCCCAAGAGGTTCCAATTAAGGGGTCTCATTGCTGACCCATTTAATCCATTCAACAAGAACTCCAAGGAGCCCCTGCTTCACGTGGTTTGAGAATCATTATTCTAGTGTAGTGGTTATCAAAGTCAATCCCGGATCTGCATCACTGGGGACCGTGTTAGAAATAAACATGCTTGGGTCCCACCTCAGGCTTGCTGAATCAGAAACTCTGGGGGAGGGCCAAGCCCTCCTGGTGATTCCGATGGACACTGGAGCTTGAGAACCAACGCACTAGGGTTTGTAACAACCAAGGGGATATTGACTGAATTTCAAGACCCGCTTGTTTGCCACTTGCTCCTGGGAGGCGGGACCAAATACCACACGCAGGCAGGTATAATTTTGATTAGTCACCAATCTGGTAATAATAAAAAAAACTACAAGGACACTAAAAATAACAAGGAAACTATTCATGCTTAGAAGTCTCGCCACTGTCCTCCTATAATCGCGGGGATGTCTGGACGACGAGCCTCGCAAGCTACCCAGCCCTCCTGAGTGTCATTTTCCTCAACCAGACCATGAGGATAATATGTTACCATCCTCCTCAAAAGTGTTGAAACTTGTATGAATTCCCCAGAGCAGCGCCTGGTAAGAGCAAGGCAATGCAACTACTGATACTTGCTGAAGACCCCGTGGTACGCAGAATTCCAATATGACCCCCAAGATTCCCACCTCCTGACAGGTGGCACCTGGAAGTATGATGGGATATCACTCTCTTGATTGGGTCCTGTCACTCCTGGGATCACGTAATGTTATATCACCCTGTCTTAGCTGACCTGGGAGAGATTCTCCTGCTGACCTTGAAAAACCAAACAACCATGTTACGAGAGACGCACAAGGACCAGAGGGCAGCCCAGAAAGGGGAGAGCGAGCCCCGGATGGCAGGTGGCAAGAAAGTGGGGGCCACAAGGAGATAAATCCTGCCAACCACCTGAAAGCACCTGGAAGCAGATTCTTCCTCAGAACCTTGGGATGAGAACACAGCCAGGCTAATGTCTTGTGGGCAGCCTGGGGGGTCCTGAGCAGAGGGCTGTCCCTGACCTCTGACTCAGAGAACCAGGAGATAATGGGTGTTGCTTAAGCTGCTAATTCTGTGGACATTTGTGACACATAAATAGAAAATACAACTGTGTGTGTGCATTTACGTGTAATTACATACATACGCACGATACATATCCACGTACATATGCATGTGTGTGTGTAAATATGTAAACACACATCCATCCACATGGACATAGCCTTCTGTCTCAGCTCACGTTTTTCCCCGTGGTGGAACCAGTAGAACCTTAACCTTGGGGGGACAGTGGATGGTACAGAACCCGGGGTCTGCAGTACTTTTAGGGGTTTACAAAATTGTTCTAATTCCTTGTAAAGTCAGAAGGAAAAAAAAGCACTTTAGGCCAAGAAAAATGTTTTCATGTATAATATTATATATTAAAATATTAATATATGTGTCTTCAAATGCCAACAGTCATAAACTGTAATTTTTAATATTTTAAAAATTTAAAATTTAAAAATTTAAAAATATTTTAATATTTTTTATCAAACTTTTTACCCAGAAAGGCAAAAAGTACCTAAGCCCTGTGAGTCTCACCCTTGGCCTCTGGTGGAGTGCAGGTGTCCCTAGAGTTTCTCCTCCTTCCACAGCCGGCCCCCAGTGTGATGCTGTGCACACCAAGCTTGCCTTCCATGATTCTTGTCCCGTTTCTACCCCAGTTGGACCACCTCTGATCGGGCGGCTGTTACAGATGAAGGAAGGAGGAGAGGACCCGGGGAATGAGGTCACGTGCCTTGATGTGCCCTTTTAATACTGGAGGAGAAAGGCCAGAGTCTCCACTCAGCTCCACCTTGTTCGGCCTCCCTTTTCTCTGAATACCTTCTACATGGGGTCTCTGCCACACGTCAGTGCTTCCTCATTGCTTTGATGAGGGTTTTTTTTGTTGCTTAACAATACAAACTAATTCTGGATGAAAAAGAAATGCAGAAGACATTTCAGAGAATCAAAGGAGCGGTGAAGAACCAGGCTTTGAAAAAGACTGGCAGCAGGGCAGCACTCAGGGAACAAGACCCAATGGCAGGGTCTCTGAGGCTTTACCAGGAGGGGGTGAGCCCCTGCTGCCTTTGATGCTTGCATCCTGAAGATCAGATGTAGGTTTCCTGGAGTGAGGTTCTTGGCTGAGCTTCGGTCATGAGCTCACCTCTTCTGGTGGAGAGTAGGACCCCTGGATGCAGAGACCCCCAGAACTGCACGTGATGGACAAGCAGTATCTCCCCAGGGTGATGTCTGCCTGGAGGTGGAAGGGCTGCCAAGCAGCAGGTGTCCACTTTGATTATGTTCTGGTATTTTCTGAATGTCTCATGAGTCTTCGACTTTGATCCTTAGGGGACTCTGTGTTGGGAGAGAGGGGCTGTATCTTACCCTGATTCTTATGCCCCACACTGCTTAGTGCAGAGAGTGGGTGTTCAAAGACTGCTCTAATTAACACTCCCTTTTCCCACCCATTCAGCACTTCTGTATGCCAGAGGAGCCAACGGAACCAACAAGGTCTGTGTCTTGTTGTTCACAAAATAGTAGAGGGGACCGACATTAAACCACACAAATATATGTGAAATTACAACCATAGAGCGTGCAAGAGTCCTGAGGCTGGAGGGAACATGGCATGCTGGGGGAGCAGCA
The DNA here is from genome assembly GCF_017311325.1 of Ursus maritimus. Lineage (NCBI taxonomy): Eukaryota > Metazoa > Chordata > Mammalia > Carnivora > Ursidae > Ursus > Ursus maritimus. The sequence continues at coordinate 9,812,355 of NW_024425786.1, forward strand.
AGGGGCCAGCATGCTGAGGTGTAGGGAGAGAAGAGAGAGAGGTGGGGCTAGCACACATATGGCTTTGCACAGCATGGGATGAGACTGGGAGGAATGGGTAGCCACAGAAGAATTTTGAGCAGGGGAGAAACCAGTTTTGGTTTTTATTTGATTCAATGAAAAGAATTCTCTGAATGCCAAGATTAGCCAGGCTTCCAGTTCCTTTGAAGAGTGAGTGAGTGAGTGAGTCTGTGTGTATGTGTGTGTCCACATGCACATGTGAACTACACCTACAGTTCACTTAAAGTAGCTGCTAATTGCTTCTTCCACCACCTCGCATACCTATCCTGTAATAGCTCCCGTGTCTCCTTGCTTCCACACATGCCCACTTTCAGTCTGTTCTCAGCAGAGACATTTAAAACCTTCCATAGGCTCCCATCACTTCTAGAATGTTCTCCCTGACTCTCCTCCCATCACTGCGCATCTAGCTCCTTCTTTCTTGGATGTCAGAGCAGCCTTGCCTGACCCCCCAGCTAACCTGGCCTCCTCTACGTCGAGTCCCACTCTAGCCTGTCTGCGTGTCTCCATTTTCCTCTCCATGATATCACCTTGTTGGTGTTGTTTTTCTCTTCCCTGCCACCGAAAGTGAGCCAGTGAAGAATAGCCTTTTCCAGTCTTGTTGACTGCTGTATCCCCAGTACCTGGAACAGTGTGTGGCACAGAGATTGCCCTCCATACATATCAAATAGCTAAGAGTCATCTTCCAGCATCTCTGTGCTCTTTCCAGGAGCCCCAAATGAAGTGGAACTTCTGAGTGGTTTCCAGCGTCCAGCTGCCACAAGAAGAGATGCCCAAGGATAACATCACAAGTATATCCACTGAACAGCTATTTATGGGGCACTTACTGTGTTCCAGACACTCTCATAGCTGCTTGGAATATGCAAATGAACACTAATACACTATGACCTCTCTCCTGGAGCTTGTATTTTAGCAGGGGAACTAGATATCAGAAATACGCAAAATAAGTAAATCCTGTAGTAGGCTTGATGACAATCCTGCGGACAAAAGGCAAAGTAAAAAACGTAAGAGGACTGGGAGTGGGGGACAGATTGCTCTGCTAAATAATGTGTCAAAGGAGGCCTGATTGGGAAGGTGACATCCGAGCAAAGGCACACAGCAGATCAGGGAGTGTGCTATGCGGCTCGCTGGGAAGAGCTTTGCCGACAGAAGCAACAGCTAGTGCAAAGGCCTGAAGGCCAGAGGCTCCTGGTGTGTTGGAGTGGCAGCAGGGTGGGGCATGGGAGATGAGCATGAAGATAAGCACTCTTAGACCTCCAGGCAGGATTTGGGCTTCTGAGCAGAAGAATGACCTGTTCTTGAGTTCCACTGTTTAAAGAGTCACCTCGGGGGCACCTGGCTGGCTCAGTCAATTGAGCGTCCGACTCTTGACTTTGGCTCAGGTCACAGTCTCAGAGTCGTGAGATGGAGCCCTGAGTTGGGGTCCATGCTCAGCATGGGGAGTCTGCTTGAGACTCTCTCCCTCTCCCCCTGCCCCTCTGCCCTTCCCCCTGAAAATTAAAAAAAAAAAAAAATCTAACGGAAAAAAAAAAAAGAGTCCCCCCTGGTGCACACACATATAACATGTGCAAGATGTCAGCCAGGGTGGTGGCAGAGGGAGTGGTGAGGAATGGTTGGATTCTGGTACATTTGGAAGGTAGAATTTTATGATAGATTGCGAGTGGTTGATGAGAGGAGTCAGGTGTTACTCCAGAGTTTTTGGTTGGAACCCTTGGAGGGTGAAGTTCCCATCAACATGGGATGATGAAAGCTGCTGTGGAGCAGATCTGGGGCAGGAGGCCGGGTTTGCACATGTTGGGGTTGAGACAGCTCTCGTGGAGGTGGTGGGAATGTAGTTGGGATACAAGCCAACACTGGGAGCCAGGACTGGACTGGAGATGACAGTTGGGAAGCGGTAGGCATATAGATGGTATTTAAAGCCTCATTTTAAATGCTTTCATAAAGATAAATTTACTCGGTGGATTCCTTTCCTCTGACATTTTTCTTCAAGAGCTTTTTGGTATTCAAATGTTCTTTTGTTTGTAGAGTAAAATTGAGATTACTTAGCAAAGTAAACAATTAGCAACCTTTGTCCACACAGGGGACAATAAAATTGAAGTAAAAATCGAAGTAAAACATGTACAAAAATGTGCATGCATCTGAAGTGTGGTGCTGCTCTGTGAATGATCAGAGTGAACTCACCTGTGTAACCACCTCAGGAGGTACGATGTTACTTATACCCGGAGACTCTCCTGGTGCCTTCTTTCATCCCCCCTCCCCCCTTCTACCAAAGGTGACCTCCGTCCTGACTTCCAAATGATAGTGTAGTTTTGTCTGTTTTTGAACTTTCTATGAATGGAATTATACACTTTGCTTTCTCTCTGGCTTCTTTTTCTCAACCTGTCATGGGATTCATCCACGTTGTCAAGTGTAGCAATACTTGGTTCTTTTTCATTGCTGTATAGTACTCTGCCATGGTACCACATCACACACATTTAATATGTCCATTCTGTGGTTGATAGTCTTTGGGTTATTTCCAGCTCTTGACCAATTTGAATGGTGCCCTGTGTGTATTCTCATACAGGTCTTCTGGTGCATAGTGCACATACATCTCCAGGAGTAGAAGAGCTGCCTGTATGCAGTTTTAGATACTGATGACCTTCCGGAGTGCTCGTGTCCATTTACACTCTCACTGGTATATGAGGGTTCCAGTTGCTCCATATTATTCTGTCAACACTTGATATTGTCTTTTTTTCATCTTAGCCATTCTGGTGGGTATGGAGTCGTAGATCATTGCTATTTCCATTTGAATTTCCCTGATGACTAAAGAGAGTGAACACCTCTTTTTATTGGCCATTTTTATAACTTCTTTTATGGAGTGTTTGTGCAAGGCTTTTGCCCATTTCCTTACTGGGTTGTCTTTTTCTTCTTGAATTGTAGGAGTTTAGGTTATAATATGGATACAAGTCTTTGGGTCACAGGTATGTTCTCCCACTGTATGGCTTGCCTTTCACCCTCTTATTGGAGTCTTGATGAACAGACATTTCTAATTTTAATATAATCCACAATATTAATCTATTCCTTGATGGATAGTACTTTTTGTGTCCTGTTTAAGAAATCTTTGCCTACTATGTGGTTTTTTAGTTTGGATCTAAAATATACCTGAAGTTGATTTTTGTGTATAGTGTGAGGTAGGGGTCAAGATTCTTCTTTTACAGTGTGAATATCCTATTGACTCAGCACCATTTATTGAAAAGATCATCCTTTCTCCGTGCTCTGCAGTACTCTCTGTCATGAATCAAGTGTCCATATGTGTGGCCTGTTTTATACTCTCTCTGTTTTATTGACCCATTTGTCTATCTTTGTTGACACACCACACTGTCTTAATTACTGTGGCTTATGAGTCCTGCTGTATAGGACTGTGAGTCCTTCAGCTTTGCTTGGAATCTAACTAGTGAGTTTGATAGGCTAGCCAGGTGAACAGGTCAGATGTACAGCTCAAAGGAATGTGAGTAGTGTGTCTGTAATGGTGAAAGGTAGCTTTCCTGCATACACACTGCGCACAGACCCATACTGTCTGTGTGCACCATCTCACCATCTCAGTTATTCATTGGGGGTCTTTGTTATCCAAGGATGATATGGGGAAAAAAATCCTCAAAGTTGGATGGCCTTCGTTGTTCTTGGCCCTTTGCATTTCTAGAATACATTTTTAAAAGATTTTATGTATTTATTTGAGAGAAAGAGAGAGCGCAAGTAGGGGGAGGAGCAGAGGGAGAGGATAAGCAGACTCCCTGCTGAGCGTGGAGCCTGATGGAGGGGCTTGATCCCAGGATCCTGAGATCATGACCTGAGCCAAAGTCAGGTGGTTAACTGACTGAGCCACCCAGGAACCCCTCCATAATACATTTTTACAGTCAGTTTATCCATGTTCATGGTGAAATCCTGATATAATTTGATTGGGATTTTATTGATTTTATGGTCAATTTGAAGAGAATAGATATCTTTTGAATATTGAATCTTCTAATGCAGGGATTTGGAAAACTTTTTCTATAAAGATCCTGATAGTAAATATTTTAGTTCTTGTAGGACAGATGGTGTCTGTTGCGACTGCTCGATTCTGCCATGGTAGAATGAAAGCAGCCGTGGGCAGTATGCAAATGCATGAGTGTGGCTGTGTTCCAATAAAACTTTATTTACAAAAGGAGGCAGTGGGCCAGATTTGGCCATAGGCTGCGGTTTGCAAAGTCCTGTTCTAATCCACGAGCATCTTCTTCAAGTTCTTTCATATCTTCCTGTTTTGTGAAATCCAAAAGTCTGAACCATAGTTGTTATCTTCCAGTACATTTCTTAATTCCCTCCTCATGCTCCTGTCCTGCCCCGCATCATAGTTCTCTACATTTTTCTTGGGGTCTGATCAGGTCACGAGCTATTTGAGACCAGGGACAGGTGGTTTTATCACCCCCCTCCCTTTCTCTTATTCCCCTGGCGTACCGTACAAGGTCTAGCACACAGAATGATGCAGTAAGTTACTTGGGTCCGTCTGACACTGAAGAGGAAGTAAGAGAGGAGCTCACCCTTAGGGCCCTTGGCCCTGGCTTTCTCTGACTTTTCTGTAGTATTTTAGGGGAAACCCAGGGCCCCGCAACTTGACTGTCTCTTCCTCACGGATTATTAGCTTCCCTCATTTTGTATTCTTCCAGGGAGGCTCTGGGTTCTTTAGACATACAGAAAAAACATGTACGTTGTAGATTTTGGGCTCCTTGAGAGCCAGACTTCATTTTTGATCTAAGGCCCCTAACATGGCTCTCTGTGAGCTGCAAGTGGATGGACTACTGAGGGAGAGGGAGTTGCTACTTCCGTTTCCCATTGGAAATCCCTTAGGACGATCTCCTGTGATCACACCTGGCTTCCTAGTGAAGGGTTCATTTGGGGCTGCTCTCCCAGCTCCACCTGGCAGATCCTTTAAGCTTGCTGCACTTGGAGCTTTGCTGTGGTCTGACACTGAGTGGGAACGAAGAGAACTATGGCCAAGCATGGCCTGGGGTGACCTTCTCCCCCTGATTTACAGCTGCACACACTCAGTCTCTAGTCAGCCTGAGATATGATGGGACTCAGCAGATCACACAGCTTTGGAGGCTGATGGAGCATTGGGGGGCATCTGGCGTGAGGATGTCCTATGCAGCCCAAGCTGGCTCATCATCCTTAGAGTTCATGGCAGGACCATGTGCCATGACTTCCCAGCTCAAGTCAGAGATTGGGCTCCCTTGGAATGCTTTTTCCTTCACTTTTGGTTGTGTTTTCAAAGCTGTACCATTTTATTTCTCTAGTTTAGCGCTTAGAACCTTGGTTAGCACATCCTAGTTGCTTGAAGACTTTGGATCTAACCAGTGAGGTTGGTGGGCTGGCCCCATGGACAGCTCAGAGGATTGAGAAGAGAGCACTTGGGGTGGCAGTGGCCAGCTGGCCTGTGTGTTCGCTGTATCCTGGACCCAGGTGAGCCTCCCACATGCACTGTCTGTTATTCTTTGAGGTCTGTGTCATCCAAAGATGGCCGAAATTGGAAAAGGCCCCTTGAAAGTACGTTCATTTAAATTGGGAGGTAAAGGATCTGTACTCTGAAAACTATAGAACACTTACGAAAGAAATTGAGGAAGACACAAAGAAATGGAAAAGCATTCCATGCTCATGGATTGGAAGAACAAATATTGTTAAAATGTCTGTACTACCCGTAGTAGTATACTACCCAATCTACACATTCAGTGCAATCCCTATCAAAATACCATCAACATTTTTCACAGAGCTGGAACAAACAATCCTAAAATTTGTATGGAACCAGAAAAGACCCTGAATAGCCAAAGGAATGTTGAAAAAGAAAACCAAAGCTGGAGACATCACAATTTCAGACTTCAAACTCTATTACAAAGCTGTAATCATCAAGACAGTATGGTATTGGCACAAACACAGACACATAGAGCAATGGAACAGAATAGAGAACCCAGAAATGGACCCTCGATTCTACGGTCAACTAATCTTTGACAAAGCAGGAAAGACTATCCAATGGAAAAAGGATAGTCTCTTCAACAAATGGTGTTGGGAAAAGTGGACAGCCACGTGTAGAAGAATAACACTGGACCATTTTCTTACACCATACACAAAAATAATCCCAAAGTGGATGAAAGACCTCAATGTGAGACAGGAATCCATCAAAATCCTAGAGGAGAACACAGGCAGCAACCTCTGTGACCTTGGCTGCAGCAACTTCTTGCTAGACATGTCTCCAAAGGCAAGGGAAACAGAAGCAAAAATGAACTATTGGGACTTCATCAAGACAAAAAGCTTTTGCACAGCAAAGGAAATGGTCGATAAAACCAAAAGGCAACCTACAGAATGGGAGAAGATATTTGCAAATGTCTTATCAGATAAAGGGCTAGTGTCCAAGATCTATAAAGCACTTACCAAACTCAACACCCAAAAAAACAAATAATCCAGTCAAACAATGGGCAGAAGACAAGAGCAGACATTTCTCCAAAGAAGACATACAAATGGCCAACAGACATGGAAAAATACTTAACATCACTCGGCATCAGGGAAATACAGATCAAAACCACAATGAGATACCACCTCACGCCAGTCAGAATGGCTAAAATTAACAAGCCAGGAAACAACAAATGTTGGTGAGGATGCAGAGAAAGGGGAACCCTCTTGCAGTGCTGATGGGAGCGCAAGCTGGTACAGCCACTCTGGAAAACAGTATGGAGGTTTTTCAAAAAGCTAAAAATAGAGCTACCTTACAACCCAGCAATTTCACTACTTGTTATTTACCCAAAAGATACAGATGTAGTGATCCGAAGGGGCACCTGCACCCCAGTGTTATAGCAACAATGTCCACAAACTGTGGAAAGAGCCCAGATGTCCATTGACAGATGAATGGATAAAGAAGATGTGGTATATATATATATATGTGTGTATATATATATATATGATGGACTATTACTCAGCCATCAAAAATGAAATCAATCCATTTGCAATGATGTGGATGGAACCAGAGGGTAATGTGCTAAGCGAAATAAGTCTATCAGAGAAAGCCAATTATCATATGATTTCACTCATATGTGGAATTTAAGAAGCAAAACAGAGGATCATAGGGGAAGGGAGTGAAGAATAAGATGAAATCAGGGAGGGAGATAAAGCATAAGAGACTCTTGGGGCGCCTGGGTGGCACAGCGGTTAAGTGACTGCCTTCGGCTCAGGGCGTGATCCCGGTGTTCCGGGATTGAGCCCCACATCAGGCTCCTCCGCTATGGGCCTGCTTCTTCCTCTCCCACTCCCCCTGCTTGTGTTCCCTCTCTCACTGGCTGTCTCTATCTCTGTCAAATAAATAAATAAAATCTTTAAAAAAAAAAAAGCATAAGAGACTCTTAACTGTAGGAAACACACAGAGGGTTGCTGGAGGGGAAATGGGTGGGGGGATGGGGTAACTGGGGGGATGGGCATTAAGGAGGGCACGTGATGGAATGAGCACTGGGTCTTATATGCAACTGATGAATCACTGAACTCTACCTCTGAAACTAATGATACACTATATGTTAATTAACTGAATTTAAATAAAATAAAATTACAAAAAGTAAAATGTGACCACCCTATTTGGGTGTCTTGATGCTTTGAAAAAAAGAATTGGGAGGAAATTTGAAATTAATAATGGTGGGGGTGGGGTGGTTGTAGACCAGGTTTAGGACTTTAGTATTAAAACTGCAATTAAGAGCTTTAAAAATAAATTTCTTTAATGTAACAAAACCTAAGTTGGGCAGAGATTATGAAAGAGACTTCAGATGCAGTACTATTTTCTCTTATTAAAAAAAATCTGAAGCAAACAGGGTAAGGCGATCATTTACCAATTCCAGGTAATGTTATAGTCTTTTTCTTAGGATACAGCTTTATTGAGATTTAATTCACATTCCATAAAATTCACCCATTTGAAGTGTACAATTCAGTGATTTTTAGTGTAGCCACAGGTTGTGCAGCCGTCCGCACAGTTCTGGTACGTTTTGATTACCTCACAAAACCGTAATAGTCTAGATGTCACCTCCCTCTCCACCGCCGTCCCCGCCTGGCCTAATGCTAATCTGCTTTCTGTCTCCATAGACTAACATATTCTGGACATTTCATATCCGTGGAATCATAGAATCTGTGGGCCTTGCCTCTGGCTTCTTTCATTCAGCATCATGTTCTCAAGCTTCAGCCCTGTCCTTGCATGCTTCATGTCTTTTTATGGTTGCTTTAATTTTTCATATCTTTCTGTAAGATCTACTGTGGTTATGTTGAAAGAATTCTCTCTCTTTTTTAAAGATTTATTTGAGAGAGAAAGAGAGAGAAAGTGAATGAGTGTGGGAAGGAGCAGAGGGAGAGGGGGAAAGAGAGAGTCCCAAGCAGACTCCCTGCTGATCCGGGAGCCCAATGTGGGGCTCTGTCTCAGGACCCATGAGATCATGACCTGAGCCGAAACCAAGAGTCAGACGCCCAACCGACTGAGACACCCAGGTACCCCTGAAAGAATTCTCTTATCTGTCAGAACTAAATCAGGGAAGAGGGGTGAGAAATGCAGGGGACTGGGTTCAATTGTAAATTGGGTGGTGGGGGAAGTGTCTGTGTAGAGGTGATATTTGGGCAAAGATTTGGGAGAGGCGTGAGTTCCTAGGAGAAGGTGTTCCAGACAGAGGAGATGGTGAGTGTCAAGAACCGAGATAGATCAAGAAGCCTCAAGGTGTCAGTGAGGAGGGAGGAGGTAGTAGAAAGTGAGGTCGGAGAGGTACGGTGTGTGCGGGAACGGTGGGAAATCACTCCGGACCTCGTAGACTGTTGAAGGAATGTGGCCTTTGTTCTGGGCGAAATGGGAAGCTGTAAGAAGGCTTTGAGCAGAGGACTGACTGACTGATCTAGAAGTTCAAGGACCCCTCTGGCCACAGTATTGACAGAGGACAATAAGGACCAGAATGCAGGGGCAGGGAGTCCAGTTTGGAGGGTGAGGGTGACCGTGACTTGGACTCCAGCACAGGGAGACGTGACGGCACTCAAGTGCATTCTGCATGTTGTGCTCATAGGATTTACTAATGGGTTGAATGTTTGGGATGAGAACAGGAGAAGGGGCAATGCTGACCATGAGGGCCTTCCAGGCGTGGCCAGTAGGGTAGGTGTCATTGGTGGAGCTGGTAGACACTTGAGGAGCAGGGGCGGGGGAGATGGGAGAAGATGAGGGCTTTGGTTTTGAGGATGTCCTCTCTTAGCCTGCACGTTCTCATCAAGACTCAAAACAGAGTCTTGTTTTTTTGTTTGTTTTTTTTTTTGAGAGAAAGACAGCACAAGCAGGGGGAGATTCAGAGGGAGAGGGAGAAGCAGGCTCCCCACTGAGCTGGGAGCCCGACGTGGGGCTTGATCCCAGGACCCTGGGATCATGACCTGAGCCAAAGGCAGACACCTAACCATCTAAGTCACCCAAGTGTCCCCAGAGTCTGGCTCTGAATCAGTGTCTCTACACTATTAAAATCGCTAGGCTTGGGGTCTGTTTTTGTCCTTTCTTCCAGGGAGCTTTCACCAACTCCTCCCGAAACCTGATTAGGGTCCTGCTTTGCCACTGCACCATGTGCTTCTCTGTGGCCTGGGCTCACGGTTCTGTTACTGCTCACGTGGACAGGCCAGGTGTGACCCTCTGCCCCGGGGTGGCCGGGAGCACAGGGATGCTCCTTCGTAGCTGGGCGGCATCCCTGCCTGCACCACCTGAAGGTGTCTCTCTTGCCCGCTCTGAGGTCTCTCCTTCAGTGCGTGGGGCCAGAATGAGTCTGTGTGCAAGTGCTGGTGGAGTCCTTCTGGGTTTCTTCTCTTTTCTCCAACTTCGCCTGTTTTCAGTTTCCCTTCCGGTGAAGGTGGGCACACGGGGGAGGTGCCACTGGGTGCTGATTACAGTGAAACTGACAGCTCCCTGGTATTAATGAGTAAAAATAATGAGGCCCTGAAAATGAGAGAGGAAGATTTATGTTTGTTTTAAGAGTTAACAATCTCTCGAGAACTTCAGTGCATTACTGAAATGGCTGTAAATTTCCCCGAGCACAAATCAGTACTTTACGGTGATGAAAGGCTGGCGAGAGTGACAGATTATATTTAATATTGAGGTGACAGTGGAAAGAGCAGCCTCCTCATTTGCTGTTTTTCCGAGTTAGAGCTTCAGAGGGAATGGCTAGGGAGACGAGAAACATTTATCATCCAAGTTTTTCACTTCCTTTCAAAGGTTAATATTGTCGTTAAGCTTTAAGGAAAAAAAAAAGCCTACAGAAATATGTTTTAAATATGCATTTGTTTTAAAGAGGCTAAAAGTAAAATCCACCTCACTTACGTCTTTATTTTCCACGGAAACCCTCACACGGTGCCCTGTCATTGTGGCGTGATCAAGGATGCCAGATCTGTAGTGTCTCCAAGCTGGATTCTTGCTTCTATATATGGCCCAGTTTTCGTGTTCCATAAAGGCTTTCAGAAACCCTATAAGATGAAAAGGTGCTGCAGTCTTGGGTTTTGTTAATGGAAGTATCGCGTCAAGGCTCAGGTGCTCACAGACCCGCAGGGGTATCAGGGCACCTTCCCTGGGACGAATGCAGCCTTAGCGCCCTTGGAGAAGGACCCTCAGGAATCGGAAGGTTACACAGGCACCTCGTCGAGGCAGGAGACAGAGTTGGGCTATTGCAGAGAAGTCTTCAAATGGGGCTTGGAAGCTGTTTTCAGACACCTGAAAGGTTTCACGCGGTGGGAAGTAATTGGTTCTTGCAGCACATCGGGAGGCGGGGTTAGAACTGCTGGGAAGAGAACCGAAGGTGGGGGGGGTGTCAAGAGCGTGGTCCTTGTGTCAGACTGAGCTGTGTATAAGTCCCAATCTCAGTGTTTCACTCAGGCGGCTCCTGGTCGAGGGTCTGCTTTGAGGCGGGCACTTTTCTAGGCACGGGGAATACAGTGGATGTAGGACAGAGAAGTCCCTGCCCTCGCCGAGCTTGCATCTCAGTGGGGAAGCCGAGAATAAACCCATAGTCCTATACCGAGAAGGTTCCATGGCACCTGCGGTGGGGTACTTGAGAGAAACTGGATGTGGGGGGAAAGGAAGGGCTGCCCCATACAAGGTGCTCAACACACAGACTGAGGCTCGAATGATGGGAGGGAGCCGGTGACAGGGAGATCCAGGGGAAGGGCGTCCCACAGGGGTAGAGCGGATGCAAGGACGCAGAGGTGGGAACTGGCCTGGTGTGCTCAGAGTTCCAGGCCTTCACTGCACGCTGGTGGGAACCACAGGGCGTATTCACACAGAGTGGTCAGAGGTTTCCTTGCTCAGGCCACTGGGGGGAGACCGGCTTTCTGCAAAATAGCTGCCCCGTGGCTCTAAATACCAGCCTTATCTGGGCCGCTTCTGGAGGAACCAGCCCTGGTGGAGAGCCTGCTGTGTTACTTCCTGTGCTGGGTCCTGCTAGGGTCACGGGCGGTGGCGGTGATATCTGAGGGTTACTCTGAGGACTCTTACATGTGTGCTGTCTCCTTGCATCTCTGCGAGGTGGGAAGGATTTCTCCTCCCCCGTTGTTACAGTGACGCTGGGCCTCAGAGGGGGGTGTGTGACTTGCCCAAGGTCACACAGCATCAGCACTGCTTCTAGAACCCTGCTTGTCCCTAGTTTTCTGAGCTGCACATCAGGAGGAGGTACTTCTGGAAGTAGAGGTTAGAAACTCACTGTGTCCAGGGCGCCATTGTCTGTGTTATGCGCGGCTGACATAATATCAGAAAACAGGACTCTTCTTCTGAATAAAACATTCAGCCAGCAAGGTACTGACAGTTGGGGGCATATGTCAGCATGGTTTCTGGGGAGTGACCTTCCAGGTAGGGGAATTCTTCAGAGTAAACTAAGCATCACTCTGGATTAAAATATCGTGATCTTTAATTTTGAATGAAAAAATGCTTTGGGGCAAAAGAACCCCCGTTTTTGGAGGGAATCTTTGTTTTCCTTTTGTCTCCTGATATCTAATTTTGGGGTAAGAACCCTAATGGGATAGATTCTTAATCCTTTTCTGCTCCCCAAACTAGTCACGTGATTGCAGACCGTTCTGGGAATCAGCTTTCTAGATTGTAAACTAGATCTGGGCCAGCTGAAGACCGAGGTCATGTGGCTTCAACCTTCTTTAATTCTAACTGAGAGGACCCAGGAGAGGCACCCGATAGGCACCTGCCTGTATTTTATCTTCAACATCTTTGTCTCGATTCAAGCCAGTTGAAAACTCAGGCTGCGGAGGTACCCCGTGCATTCATTTAGGAGCGAGGTTGACTCCCACCGCGTGCTCTTCATCTTCATGGCTGCATTCGGGCTCCAAGGAAGAGATGGATTGTCCTGGAGGCGTCCCGCAGCTCAGCAGCCTGCAGCCATCCATCATCGAGACACCTTCTTTATGGGCAGAGTGACTTTGGTGACTCGCATCAATGTCAGCCCCAAGCTTTTGTGCCTGACGTAAGCCTGATGTCTGGGGGTCCTTTGAGCAGCTGCTAAAGACCTACTCGTGGTTAATAAAGGAATCTTTTTTTTTTTTTTTTTGGGTGATTTATTTTATTTATTTATTTTTTTTAAATGATTTTTTATTATATTATGTTAGTCACCATACAGTACATTCCCGGTTTCCGATGTAAGGCTCGATGATTCATTAGTTGTGTATAACACCCAGTGCACCATGCAATACGTGCCCTCCTTACTACCCATCACCGGTCTATCCCATCCCCCCACCCCCCTCCCCTCTGAGGCCCTCAGTTTGTTTCTCATAGTCCATAGTCCCTCATGTTTCATTCCCCCTTCTGATTACCCCCCCCTTTCTTTATCCCTTTCTTCCCCTACCGATCATCCTAGTTCTTATGTTCCATAGATGAGAGAAATCATATGATAGTTGTCTTTCTCTGCTTGACTTATTTCACTTAGCATTATCTCCTCCAGTGCCGTCCATGTTGTAGCAAATGTTGAGAACTCGTTCTTTCTGATAGCTGAGTAATATTCCATTGTATACATGGACCACAACTTCTTAATCCAGTCATCTGTTGAAGGGCATCTCGGCTCCTTCCATGATTTAGCTATTGTGGACATTGCTGCTATGAACATTGGGGTGCATATGGCCCTTCTCTTCACTATGTCTGTATCTTTGGGGTAAACACCCAGTAGTGCAATGGCTGGATCATAGGGTAGCTCAATTTTTAACTTTTTAAGGGACCTCCACACTGTTTTCCAGAGTGGCTGTACCAACTTGCATTCCCACCAACAATGTAGGAGGGATCCCCTTTCTCCACATCCTCTCCAACAATTGTTGTTTCTTGCCTTGTCTATTTTTGCCATTCTAACTGGCGCAAGGTGGTATCTCAGTGTGGTTTTGATTTGAATTTCCTTGATGGCTAATGATTTTGAACATTTTTTCATGTGTCTGTTAGCCATTTGTATGTCCTCATTGGAAAAGTGTCTGTTCATATCTTCTGCCCATTTTTTGATTTGTTTATTTGTTTCTCGTGTATTGAGTTTGAGAAGTTCTTTGTAGATCTTGGATACCAGTCCTTTATCTGTGGTGTCATTTGCAAATATATTCTCCCATTCCGTGGGCTGCCTCTTAGTTTTTCTGACTGTTTCCTTGGCTGTGCAGAAACTTTTAATCTTGATGAAGTCCCATAAATTCATTTTATCTTTTGTTTCTCTTGCCTTTGGGGATGTGTCATGAAAAAGGTTGCTTTGGCCGATGTCGTAGAGGTTGTTGCCTATGTTCTCCTCTAGAATTTTGATGGATTCCTGTCTCACATCGAGGTCTTTCATCCATTTGGAGTTTATTTTTGTGTATGGTGTGAGATAGTGGTCAAGTTTCATTCTCTTGCATGTAGCTGTCCAATTTTCCCAGCACCATTTATTGAAGAGACTGTCTTTTTTCCACTGGATGTTTTTTCCTGCTTTATCAAAGATTAGTTGCTCAAAGAGCCGAGGGTCCATTTCTGGGTTCTCTATTCTGTTCCATTGGTCTATGTGTCTGTTTTTGTGCCAGTACCATGCTGTCTTTGTGATCACAGCTTTGTAGTACAGCTCGAAATCCGGCATTGTGATGCCCCCAGCTTTGTTTTTCAATAAAGGAATCTTTTTAATGACATAAGATACATGGGCCAGTTGGGGAAAACTAGGGAGTCTGGCCACAGGGTAAAGGATGAGGGCTGGGAGTGTTTGGTGTTTTCTGGGAGAAGATCCAGTACAGAGAAGGGAGAATTAAACTAATGGGTAACATTTACGACACTTGCCATGACTAGACCCTGTGCTGGATGCTTCGCATGGACTATTTTCATTAAATCCTCATGGCAGCCCTAGGAATTAGGTATTACCATTATGTCAGTTTGACAGATGGGGAAGCTGAGGCACTGAGCGTTTGAGTCACTTCTCCAAGGTTACAGTCTTAGTTGGGGGCAAAGGGAGCCAAGACTTGAACTCAGGCAATCTGATTTCAGACTCTCGCTCCTCACCATTACCCTCCACTGCCCCTACTTCTTTACTCCATCCCTGTACATTACGTATGCACCCTCTTTGCCATGTAACTTTGCTACGCATCCCAGCAGACTAGAGGGAGGATCGTCCCCTCTCCCCCCTACTATTTGATGTTGGACTTGGCCATGCAACTTGATTTGGCCCGTGAAGTATTAGTGGATGTGGTTCAAGCAGAGACTTTGTGCTGGCACGATTAAGCTTGGATTCTCACCTTTCTGCTACCTGCCATGACAAGACCATGCCTTGGAGAAGCAGGAGACCGGAACTCAAGCTGTGGCCTGAAGGAAGCCAAACCGAGCCACAGCAGCAGAACACAATGTAGCCACGGAGCCACGAAGTGAGAAACAGATGCTGCTTCTGAGTCTGTAGGTTCGGGGGTTGTCACCCAGCATGATCATAGCAGTCGTTGACTGATACAGTGAGATCTGCTAAACCATTGCCTTGCTCTCTCTTCCATTAAATGCCTACTACGTGATGGGGGCTGTGCTAGGGTTTGGGAAAACATAGCCACAGCCCCCTCCCTATCAGATCCCAATCTTGTGTGGGGGTTTGTTGACAGCCAGATGAACCAAAGCACTACATTTGAGACACAAGAAGGGATGAGAGTCATTGATGCAGCCTGGGAGTTTGGAGAAGATTTACTCAGGTGATAACATTTGGCCTGAGCTTTGCAGGATTCATAGGAGTTTGCCAGAACTGCCATTCTAGGGGAAAGGAAAGGCTTTATTTAATAGTCTCTGCGTCCCTGGAGTCTGACACATGACAACCACCCAATCGTGGGTTGGACGAGAAAACTCTGATGGTCCTCAGAGAGCCCTGGATTGACCCTCCCAACCAGCCAGGATCAGCTCCCACAGATCTCCTCCAAGGCCTTCTAGTCTCATGCTCTATCCTTTTGGTGCCTTTCCCCCCCTACAAATCCTCTCCTATTTGTCTGGACTTGAATGAAGAAAGAAGCAGCTGTGGTCAGAGTATCTATGTACAGGGCCCTTAGTCTTCTCCTAATTAAATAATGAAGGGCTGTTCATCTTTGTTCATGCTGGAAGAAGTCAGTTTTGCCAATTAATGTGACTAAATTGCAAAATCTAAGGAAATGATAGTTTCCGCCAAATAAAAGCAGTCACCATATTTTTATTACACAGCTGTAATGGTCCAAGTACATGGCTATGATTGGATTTGTAAACTGTAAACATAAATTAGTAATTCTCCCTCCAAATACCAGTGCAGCTTCCCTGACACGTTTTAATTGCTGTGCTTTGTGGTGCAGGGAAACCTGGCCGGGTGTGACTGGAGCAAATTGTGTCTTTGGGAATTGCCGATGTCTTTCAGCCAGAGGGACGTGTGTGTGTCTGGGTGTGCACACACGGACACCTGTCTCTTTCTCGAAAGGTGCTGGGGAGAAGCCTAGACTGGAAGCAGTCCCGTGCTACAGCAGCATCTCACTTCCCCATCATCCAGACTAATGAGAGAAGAGCAAGGGCATGGATAATCGAAAACATGGACAGTCCCCGGGGATTGTCATTTGCATGTGTGTATTTGGCCCCGGGCATGTTAATGTTAATTATTAAGTATGGCTTAGACTGAGCTATTTCAGAACGAAAAATCAGGATGCAGATGTCTCCCAGCTAAACTTTCTGATTGGTACATTTATATGAGACCTCTTACAGAGGCACACAGCTTAATTCTACATTTAACACCTCCTCCGTCAAAGAAGTAAGATTATTAGCTAGCTCCACTTCGCTTCCACATACCAGACACAATCCTCAGATCTTTAAACCCATTAACTGAATGAATTCTTGTGTTATCTCCCTGAGAGGCACCATTTTTACCCCCATTTTATAGAAAAGGAAATGGAGGCCAGGGAAGACCAGCTACTTGGCCGTAGTAACACAGCTCACGAGTGGAAGAGGCAGGATTTGAACCCAGGTAGTCTGGCCTGAACTCAAAGTCACTAGTGATATGTGTTTGTTGATGAATGTTTGACCTCAGGACTGTTCTGGTACCTGGAAGGATGATGCCACACATACAGTTTCTGATCCCCCTTGAACCTGTTTATTCTGCAAGTCTTGCCATAGTCATCATGCTAGATATCACTTTGTCATTTTATAAAATTATTCCAAAATAAGTTGATTTTTTTAAAAGATTTTATTTATTTATTTGACAGAGAGAGAGACAGCCAGCGAGAGAGGGAACACAAGCAGGGGGGGTGGGAGAGGAAGAAGCAGGCTCATAGCGGAGGAGCCTGATGTGGGGCTCGATCCCGTAATGCCGGGATCACGCCCTGAACCGAAGGCAGACGCTTAATGACTGCGCCACCCAGGCGCCCCAAGAAGTTGATTTTTAAAAAGATACTGGGAGGGGCGCCTGGGTGGCACAGCGGTTAAGCGTCTGCCTTCGGTTCAGGGCGTGATCCCGGCATTACGGGATCGAGCCCCACATCAGGCTCCTCCGCTATGAGCCTGCTTCTTCCTCTCCCACCCCCCCTGCTTGTGTTCCCTCTCTCGCTGGCTGTCTCTCTCTCTGTCAAATAAATAAATAAAATCTTAAAAAAAAAAAGATACTGGGAAAAGATATTTCCAGATGTTCAAACTTTAGATTTAGTTGCTAAGATATAGTACAAGAGTGTTCCCATGCGGTCCCCACCATGTTTTCCCTGATGCCATCTTGGATACTTTGTCAAAACTAAGAAACCAGGGGCACTTGGGTGGCTCAGTTGGGTAAATCCGACTCATGATTTTGGCTTAGATCGTGATCTCAGGGTCCCGAGATCGAACCCCATGTCAGGCTCTGTGCTGGGCGTGGAGCCTGCTTGAGATTCTCTCTCTCTCCCTCTTCTGTCTGCCCTCCCCCTGCTTGCACTTTGTCGCTCTCAAAAAAAAAAATAAAAATAAAAACAACTAAGAAACCAGCACTGGTACAGTAGTGTTAAGTAAACTTGAGGCTTTGTTTGGATTTCACCAATTTTTTCATCAGTGTACTCTTTCTGCTCTAGGGTCTCATCCTGACACCCCCTCCCCATAGCATTTTTTTTCCCATTAAAAAAAATACCCATTGAGTCTGGCATGCAGTAGGTGCTCATTCACTCATTCATTCATTTGAGAAATGTTTACCAAACCCTTGCTTTGTGCCTGACTCAGTTCCAGGCTCTGGGGACACAGCTGAACAAACCCAAATCCTGCCCTCCTGGAGTTGACATGCTAACAGTTTGTTGAATGATCCTTTGACCGATGAGAATACAGCCTAATTAGTCACTGAGTGCTTGCTCTGTGGCAGGCTCATTTGATTGATGCTGTGATTCAGGGAAATGACTGGTACCCGGAGAGGTTGAGTAACTTTCCTAAAGTCCCATCCCTGGTTACTGGCAGATCAGGTCTTCTGCCCCAGGTCTGTCTGCCTCAAGGCTGTTGCCTTGAACCAGTGTTTGGTGATGAATGAATGAGTGAATGAATGAATGAGTGAATCAATCAATCAATCCTTATAGAATGCAGTCTGAGGCCAAAGAGGTGTGTTGGATGCCAAGAGGGAGCTAGTCTATAGCCAAAAGAAGGAAAACGAAATTGTCGAGAATTATCTACCCCCTCATCTTTAGATAAAGGGAAATAGCCAGTACTAATCCTTTTTAATAACATAGGCCTTTCTCCCTGGTAACTAAAACAGAATAGATGCATAGAAGATCAGAAACAGCAATGGGTTGTCACTGGACTCACAGAAGCAAAAACAGCTATTGCCTTTGCAATGGTTGTGTGTGTTCGGGGTGGGGAGAACCACCACCTTGAGACTTCATTCCTGAAGGAAGCTTCTGGAAAGGGCTGCCTAGAAAAGGTGGTGGCAAAGCTAAGCCTACAGCTCCGCTGCTGGCAAATCGTTACCTATGAATTTAAAGTCACCTGTGGTTTTGCCAAAGTCTATGAAATTCCTGGGTGCAGGGTAGGTGGATGAGGTGGTGCCCACTGCTGGGAAAACCTCCCTGTGTTGATACCAGGAGGAGAAGACGTTTTCTCGCTGTAAATCCTACTCTCCAGTCACGCCAGACTCTCAGTGGCCTGTTCAGGTACGCAGTTTTATGTGACTGTGCCTCTTGTTTACTGTTTCCCTTCCTTTCTCCCCCTTGTCCACCCTTGAATTCCTTTCTTCCTCTAAGACCTGGTGTGGGAAGGAGCTACTCTCACCACCACACTCTCAGACATTGTATGTGGCCCTTGAGCAAGACTTACATTGTCTTCTTGGGTTGTGTTTACTCTCCCAGAGCTCCTCGAAGTGGAAACTGGGTCTTACTCATCAGTCTTGTGCCACAACCCAGCTGCCCTTAGCAAATGTTCAATGACTGTTTTTGCTTTGAGATGAAGTGAAATTGAACTAGGATAATAATCCTCTAATTCTTATATATGCTACACATTTTAAATATCCTGTTATCTAATCCTCCCAACAAGTTGAACTATTTTAATTTTCATTTTCTGATACAGAAAGTAGGGCTTAGAGGGTGCGAGAGTCTTGTGCAAGGTGCCAGAGCTAGGAAGGATAGGAGGTGGGATTCAAACCCAGGCTGTCTGGCAGCAGAGTCTGTACTCTTAACTGCTATTCTGTGTTGCCACCACTTTACTCAAGAGAACTTACTGGACTTTGTCCAGGAATCTTGAGGGATGTCATTCAATGGCTCAGATCTGTGGAAGGGAGGTGTGAACAGATTGGGGAGCTGGTGCACTGATTTCCAGCTCATTGTTGGGAAGTTCCATTTCTAGCAGAGAGTTCCAGCTGGTTTATAAGCCCCAAACAAATGTGTAGTTGCACCTTGAATTAAGAAAGCCAAAGATATAGGGGTGCCTGGGTGGCTCAGTTGGTTAAGTATCCGACTCTTGATCTCAGCTCAGGTCTTGATCTCCAGGTCATGAGTCTGTGCTGGGCTCCACGCTGGGCATGAAACCTACTTTAAAAAAAAAAAAACCTCCAAGATAAAAATATCAGAATTTATAGCATGGGATAGTAGATAGACCATGAATTTTGGAGTTGACAGAACTGGATTTAATAGCTGAGTGGCTGACCATGACAATACTGATCACAGCCCTGGGCAAGCCACTTTATACTTGTGAGCCCCAGTTTCTCCATCTGTAGAGAGGGGAAGAATATATATACATCCTTCTCAAAATTGTTAGGATTATATACATATGCATATGTATGTATATATGTGTATATGTTTCATTCTAGTTTTTTTGTAATATATACATATCAGATAATTTATCAGAGAACTAGAATCTATAAAAAAAATCAATGACAACTCCACAGTTGAAAAACACTGTAAATAAAAGTAACTCATTATATGGGTTAGACATAGCAGAAGAGAGGATTAGTGCCCTGAAAGATTAATAGAAAAAAATACATGTAGTGCCTTATTTGTAACGAGAGTTGAAAAAATTTTAGCTGCTATTCTTAATGGATTTTTTTCGTTCAATTGTTTTTAAATTTGGAGAATGAGTTGTTACAAAGACTCTTGAGTGAACTTCATCTGAAATAACTAATCAATATGAATTTTATTTATACCCAAAACATTTAAAATACATTCATGATATTAAGTGGGAAAAATCTTCATGTTCAACAACTACTATAGGAAGATGGGACTCTTTTGGACTCTTTCATACTTGCTCACGCTCTTTCAAACACTCCCCACCCCCAGCCCTGCTTTCATCAAACATTTATTATCTGCTGTATGCTGGAGATGAAGAGGGCACAGGTCAGGGAACTGATAGTCATTACTACGCATATGATTCATCTTTAGATTAGACAGACTTCCTTTCTGTTCAGCTCTCATACTGGCAGACCCACACCTTGCCACGTCAAGTCAAGGACAGTGATTATTTGGCAAGTGCCTTGGTAAAGCAAATGGGATTTGTGGATTCTTTCCCAGGAAGCATCCTCTCCTGGAGGCTCTGTGTTCTGGAGTTTTGGCAGCAAATGGCAAGTTAGAACAAATACAGCTGTTTCAGATTTTCTTCCCAGCAATGAAAAAGAAGCTTGTTGCAGACAAATATTCCCACTGAGAACAACTAGAAAAATGGACCCCGAATAAAACCAAAGCCCATCATCACCCTCACCACCACCACCACCATCACCAAACAACCAAACGCTTGTGTTTGAGAACATCAAGGAGCTAACAAGGCAGGTAGGACTTAGGGAATCAGGGTTCCAGAGAGAGAGGAGAAGCCCAGTGAAGTTAGTCCAGTATTCTGCTGTGTCTTCCCCTTAAGGCATTTGACAGTTGCCTGCTGCATGGAGCTGTGAGAATAGGAAGTTGAGCAGAAAGCTGTGGGGTCAAAAAGCTAGAAGACCAAGAATTATGGAAGTCTCATGGCTTTGGGAGACAGATACTGAAATTTGGGTCTGCCAAGGAAGAGAGTCCCTGGAAAACACTCAGACTTCCTGTTAGTCCTGGAATGGCTGTATTTTAGGAGTTACAGTAAATTAAAAATAGAGCAGCCCTCAGAAAATGTTGAAGCCTATCTTCAGATTTCTCAGTGCTCAACTGGATTCAGGTGATTTGCCTCCACTTGATCCAAAACAAAACAGATCCTTTCTGAAGTAAGATACATTTGCCAGAGCCTCAAATCATCTTCAGACTTTTTAAAAATGCACAGTAGTTTGCATTCAATAAATTCCAGACATGCTAGGGAACAGGACCAAATCACCAAAATCCAGGACAAAGACTTGGAGTTAGACATGTGGACTTTAACTGTGATTAAAATGCTTTTTAAAAGGAAAGATGAAGAATTTTACCAGAGAACTAGAATCTATTTTAAAAATCATATGACAACTCTGGTACAACCACTCTGGAAAACAGTATGGAGGTTCCCCAAAAAGTTAAAAATAGAGCTAACCTATGGCTCAGCAGTTGCACTACTTGGTATTTACCTAAAGGATACAGTGATCTGAAGGAGCACCTGCACCCCAATGTTTATAGCAACAATGTCCACAATAGCCAAACTATGGAAACAGCCCAGATGTCCATCGGCAGATGAATGGATAAAGATGTGGTCTATATACACAAAGGAATACTACTCAGCCATCAAAAATGAAATCAATCCATTTGCAATGACATGGATGGAACTAGGGGGTATTATGCCAAGTGAAATAAGTCAGTCAGAGAAAGACAATTATATTTCACTCATGGAATTTAGGAAACAAAACAGACGATCATAGGTGAAGGGAGAAAAATAAAATTAGATGAAATCAGAGAATCAGAGACTCTTAACTATAGGAAACAAACTGAGGGTTGCTGGAGGGACAGGGGGTTGGAGGATGGGGTAACTGGGGATGGGCATATAAAGGAGGGCAGGTGATGTAATGAGCACTGGGTGTTATATGCAACAGATGAACCCCTGAACTCTACCTCTGAAACTAAGAATAATATGTTAATAAATTGAATCAAAATAAAATTTAAAAAATATGACAACTCTAGGAGTGAAAAATTCTGTAGCTGAAATTACCTCATTATATGGGTTTGACAACAGATTAGACAGCAGAAAAAAGAATTAGTGACCTGGAAAATCAATATATAATTACACATTGAAGCATAAAGAGAAAAACTAATGGGAAGTACAGAAAATAGTGTGAGGCACGTGAGGCATGTTGAAAAGATTTAATATGTATAATTGAAGTCTTGAGCAAGATAATGGAGCATAGGCAATATTTGAAGAGATACTGGCTAAGAATTCTCCAAAACTGATGAACAACATCAAGCCGTAGACCTAAGTAGTTCCATAAATCCAAAGCAGAGTAAGTTCAAAGACTACCCTAGGTACATCATCAAAAAACTTATGAAAACCAAAGACAAGTCAGAGGGAAAAAGACATTGTCTTCAAATAAGCAGTAAGACAAACAGCGGGATCTTTTTAAAAAAGTAAGCTCTAGGGGTGCCTGGGTGGCACAGCGGTTAAGCGTCTGCCGTTGGCTCAGGGCGTGATCCCGGCGTTATGGGATCAAGCCCCACATCAGGCTCCTCCGATGGGAGCCTGCTTCTTCCTCTCCCGCTTCCCCTGCTTGTGTTCCCTCTCTCGCTGGCTGTCTCTATCTCTGTCAAATAAATAAATAAAATCTTTAAAAAAAAAAAAAGTAAGCTCTAGACCCAACATGGGGCTTGAACTCGTGACTCTGATGTGAAGAGTCACATGCTGTACAGACTGAGCCAGCCAGGTGCCACCATACAGCTTTTCTAAAGACTTGGTGAAAGCCATATTATCAGAGACAATGGAACACCATCTTTAAAGCACAGAAAGAAAATAGTAGTGAGCATCTGGGTGGCTCAGTGAGTTAAGCATCTAACTCTTGATCTCAGCTCAGGTCTTGATCTACGGATTGTGAGTTTGAGACCTGCGTTGGGCTCCACACTGGGTGTGGAGCCTACTTAAAGAAAATAGCTATGTAGGAGTTCCATATCTAGAGAAAATAACATTCTATTACAATGGTGAAATAAAGGTATTTTCAGATAAACAAGAATCTAGAGAATTTGTTGCCAGCAGACCATACTAAAAATTTTTAGGCAGAAGAAACATGATCCTAGAAAGTATAGAAATGCAGGAAGGGATGAAGAGAAATTCAGAGGGTAATTATAGATAAATCTAAATATATGCTGATTTTGTAAACTGATATAATGCAATGACAAAAAATCTAATAAAGAAGCCTATGATATATAGAAGAAGATACACAAATGGCTAATAAGAGATGCTCAACATCATTAGTCCTTGGGAGAAATGCAAGTTAAAATCACAGTAAGATGCTATTTCATATCCACAAGGATGGCTGTAATAAGATAGGCAATAACAAATGTTTGTAAGGATATGGAGATATGAGAATTTTCATACACTGCAGGTCAGAATGTAAAATGGCGGGCCACTTTGGAAAATAGTTTGGCAGTTTTTGAAACACTTAAAACTATCCTATGATTTAACAATTTCACTTCTACGTATCTACTGAAGAGAAATGAATACAAATGTCCAAAGACTTTTATGCAGAGGTTTATAGTAGCATTGTTCATGTAGTAAAAAAAAAAAAATAGAAGCAACATAAATGTCCTTAGACAAATGTAGCGCATCATACAATGGATTACTATTCAGCAATGAAAGGAATGAAATATTGACACATGCTGTATATCATGGATGAGCCTTCAAAGGACTATGCTAGGGGCACCTGGGTGGTTCAGTCGGTGAAGCATCTGCCTTCGGCTCAAGTCATGATCCTGGGGTGCTGGGATTGAGCCTGGCATCGGGCTCCCTGCTCAGCTGGGAGTCTGCTGCTCCCTTTCCCTCTGCCTCTTCCCTGCTCATTCTCTCTCTCTCTTTCTCTCTCGCTTGCTCTGGTCTCTCTCTCCAATAACGATAATTTTAAAAAAAGACTATGCTAAGTGAAAGAAGCCAGACACAAGAAACCACACACTGTGATTTCATTTAAATAAAATGTCCAGAAAAGGCAGATTTACAGGCTTTACAGCCTTTACAGACAGAAGTAGATTCCTAAGGCTGGGAATAGGAGTGGGCGTTAACTAAAAATGAACAAGGGGGATTTTATTGGGGGGATAAAATGCTCTAAAACTAATTTATGCTGATAGTTGTAGCGCTGGGTGAAATTTACTAAAAATCATTGTATACTTGAGATGGATGAATTTTAAGGTATGTAGAATATACCTGAAGAAAGTTGTTTAAAATATGTGTAGATTTAAAAGTATAACCACAATGACACAAAAGCTAGTGAAGTCAAAGGAAGTTAGCATTATAAGCATCTTGAATTGGTCACAAAGTGGTAAAAATAATTCATATTAGGCTCTAATAAGTCAAAGATGTGGGTCATTATCTCTGTGGTAACCATTAATAGAAGAGTGGAAATATGTAACTGTAAAGATAATAAGGGGATAAGTATAATAAAAATACTTGATTAATCAAAAAGAAGGTAAGAAAAGATAGAACAAACAACATAAAACAGTTTGACAAATAGAATGTAAGTGGATTTAAACTCAGGTATGTCAATAATTATACTGTGTATGTAAATAAATTAGGTATTTCAATTAACAAAGAAATCCAATGCTGTGCTCTTACAAGAGATACACTTTAAATATAAGATATAGAAATATTTATAGTAAAGGGATAGAGAAGGATATATATCATGCAAATACTAAAAAGTACTGTCATTTTTTTAATATAAGACAAAGTAGACTTTAAAGCAAAAGCCATTACTAGATTTAAGGAGAAACGTTTCATAAAATAGCAAAGATAGACTCAATCCACCTGAAACATATAAAATCTGAAAGATACAAATAAAACAATTCATATGCACCTACTAACATTGCCTCACAATACATATAGCAATAAATGATAGAACTAAGAGCATATTCACAGTTGTAGTGGGAGTTTTTAACACAACTGTGGCTCAGGGTGATTTTTTTTAAGCAACATTTGCCCTTAGTGGTGTGATCTGTGACTCTGTGTGTGTGTGTGTGTGTGTGTGTGTGTGTGTGTGTGTACGTGTGTGAAGGGGGAGTGGGGATAGGGATAGGGAATTTTTATGGACCTAGTGGGTGTGTGAACTAGGGTACTGGGAACCAGAATTCTGGTTCTGGCATGGGCCACCTGAGTGGGGGAGGAGGTGGTGGTGTGGTCCATAGACATCAGTGATAGTTTCTGTGCTTGCTTTGGTTCCTTCTGTGCTGGGACCCCTGGGACCAACTCCTGAGGAAGAACAGTGACTCGTCTTAGGTGTTTTGTGGAAGGCATTCTTCAAGAGTGGCCACATGGCAGCACCATCAGACAATCTGGGCTCCTAAGTCCTTGGGGAGGGTCACTCAGACAGCTGAAACTATCCTATTTTTAAATAAACCCAGAGTTAGCCTTTCTGTATTCTTTCCCTGGTCAGCAACTTCTGGTGCTTTTCTATCAAGAAGTGCATTCTTTCGGCTAACCTGAATCCCTCATGTCTTGATTGAAATGCCTTGACTCTAATGTGCTTACCACAGTCTTATTGATAGAACCGGAGAAACCTTACATAGCTGACTCTTAAAACAAGGTTTTAATTTCCTCAATCATAAAATGCATAATGGAGGGATGAAGAATCCAGATTCTGGAGCCAGTTTTCCTGGGTTCCAAAACAGGGTTCTCCTCTTCCCAGCTGTGCGACCTTGGACAAATTACTTCTGTTTTTTCCCATCCATAAAACGGGGATAAAATTAGGAGTTCTGAGGATTAAGAGAGATCATGAACACAAAAGTCTGCTAATATAGTGATCAATAATAATTATTCTTTTTTTTAAAGATTTTTTAATTTATTATTTATTCGACAGAGATAGAAACAGCCAGCGAGAGAGGGAACACAAGCAGGGGGAGTGGGAGAGGAAGAAGCAGGCTCATAGCGGAAGAGCCTGATGTGGGGCTCGATCCCATAACGCTGGGATCACGCCCTGAGCCGAAGGCAGACGCTTAACCGCTGTGCCACCCAGGCGCCCCAATAATAATTATTCTTACTGTAGATATTGGAATTGTCATCTACCCCTCCAGTACCGAGGATAATCCTTGGCATCTAGTAGGTTCTATTTTATTTATTTATTATTATTTTTTTTAATTTTTAAAATTTTATTTACAGTAAAACGTACAGTGTTATATTAGTTTCAGGCGTACAATACAGTAATTCAGCACTTCTGTACATCACCCAGTGCTCATCAGGACAAGGGCACTCCTTAATCCCCTTTCCCTGTTTCCCCCATTCTGCCAGCCACCTCCCTTCTGGTAACCATTAGTTTGTTCTCTGTAGTTAAGAGTCTGTTTCTTGGTTTGCCTTTCTTTTTTTTCCTTTGCTCATTTGTTTCTTAAATTCCATATATGAGTGAAATCATATGATATCTCTCTTTAACTTATTTCACTTAGCATAATATCCTCTAGTTCCATCCACGTTGTTGCCAATGGCAAGATTTCATTCTAATGGGTACTATTTCATTGTATACATCACATCTTCTTTATCCATCCTTGGACACTAGGGCTGCTTCCATAATTTGGCTATTGTAAATGGCATCTAGTAGGTTCTTAACGAGCAGTTGTTGAACTAATATTCCAAAAGACCCATGATCTGTGCTTCTGTGTCCCAAAGCACATGTCAAAGATCCTAACTGGCCAAAGTTTTCTTTTTTTTTTTTTTTTTTTAAAGATTTTATTTATTTATTTATCCGACAGAGATAGAGACAGCCAGCGAGAGAGGGAACACAAGCAGGGGGAGTGGGAGAGGAAGAAGCAGGCTCACAGCGGAGGAGCCCGATGTGGGGCTCGATCCCAGAACGCCGGGATCACGCCCTGAGACGAAGGCAGACGCTTAACCGCTGTGCCACCCAGGCGCCCCATAACTGGCCAAAGTTTTCTATTCCTGAAGGTAATATAACACTTTCTTCCTCTGTCTTAATCCATACTGTACTTACCAGGGCTGTAACTGGCCCCTACTAAAGATGTGTCATATTTTAGAATTAGGTAGTGTTTTTGTTTCCTGGGGCTGCTGTTACAAACTTGGTGGGTTAAAACATCAGAAAGGTATTCTCTCATAGTTGTGGAGGCCAGAAGTCTGAAATCAAGGTGTCAACAGGGGTGTGTTCCCTTCTGAGACCGAGAGAGAGAAAGAGAGAGAGAGAGAGAGAGAGTCTGTTCCTGGCCTCTTCCAGCTTCTGGAGGCTCTAGGTGTTTCTCTGGGTGTGGCTGTATCCCTCCAACCTCTACCTCCATGGTCACATTGCCCCCCTCCTCTTCAAGAATCCCTCTGCTTCTCTCTTATGAGAATACTTGTGATAGCATTTATCACCTACCCAGGGAATCTGGGATAATCTCCCCCATCTCAAGACCCTTAACTTAATCACACCTGCAAAGACTGCCTTCCCATTTAACCCAACACTGACAGGTTTCAGGGATTACCAGTTGCCTTGGGTTGGCCCTTATTCAGCCTACTACAGGTAGGGAGGGAGTAGAAAGAACAAAGGACAGTGAGAATGTCAGGTGACTAAAAGCCACCCTGCTTGTGGGGAGAGGGCAGCTGGAACACTTGCAGCAAAATGGAACCTTCCTGTACTGAAATCCAGTGTTGGCTTCTGGAGCCTTACCTCTAAGACCTCTCGGTAGCCTTTGGCATCATGGAATATTTCTTCTTTATACAGTCTTTCCTGTTTCAGTGACAGTGCCTGTGGTCTCCTGGTTTCCCTTCTACATCTCTGCAGGCTTCTCAGCAGCTCTGCGGGCTCCTATGTGTTCGACTGCCATTTTTGGAAATGAAGATGTGCTCAGGGTTCTGCCCTAGGCCCCTTCCCATTTTGCAGATGGGAAAATGGAGGCTGAGAAAGCTAGTAAGTGACTTCCCCAAGGTCACTCGAGTAGCAAGAGGCAAAATCATGACTTGACTTGATGCGTAACTTAAATGTCCCGACTCTTCAGTGACACATGCGCTGCCTCTCTGGTTAAATGTGTCACAGCACTTAGCATGTATGAGGTGCTCAATAAATATTCCAGGAAATGCTGAGTAAGACCGAACTCAAACCCAGGCCTTCTGGATCTAATTTATTATTCTTGCCAGCCAACATTTTTGTGAGGACATCATTTTTTTCCCCCAGAGGGAGTAGCTGTCCCAGAAATTGCAGCTCCTCTCAAGATTTTTATTTCTAGCAGCTCTGATTTTTATGTTCAGGGACCACACTTAATTATTGCAAAACATCTGCCTGCACAAAATACCATTTTGTTCCTGAATCATTCCCAAGAATGCCCTGTGAGCTCTTGTACTTGGAGACACGACTCTCGCAGGGGCTCTGGGCCAGCAGTAATACCTCCTGTTTCAGTAGCAGCAGGAGAGGTTCAGGGTCGGCTGGTTTTGAAAACGATCGCTAATTAGATGGCTCAGGGCTCAGAAAAAGATAAGCCTTGGGAACATCAGGCAGTGGTCCTTATCGAACGGTTAATACTCTCTGCTTGGCTTTCCATGAGCATCTCTGTTTGAGAAGGCATTTTTAGAGTGGAATTCTTTTCATGCCTTTCTATGGGGTTCCACAATTTAGATCATAATAGCTCTACATTTTTAGGGCCCTTTCCCCAGGCCAGGCAGCCTTCGAAGTACTCCTTGAACCATATCACATTCCAACTTCCCAACGTCCTGCAAGGGATAGACTATTACCACCCCCATTTTATAGGGAAAGTCTTTGGGTCACCAGG
The DNA here is from genome assembly GCF_017311325.1 of Ursus maritimus. Taxonomy (NCBI): domain Eukaryota; kingdom Metazoa; phylum Chordata; class Mammalia; order Carnivora; family Ursidae; genus Ursus; species Ursus maritimus. Next base: position 9,841,158 of record NW_024425786.1, read on the forward strand.
CAGTTGCCTTGCCCACACTGAGTCAGTTGGTGGGTGGGAATAGGATTTAGATCCAGATAGGCTGATCCCCGAGCCCCCAGTCTCCACCTTTATCCTCTAAAGTCAGAGGCAATCGGGGAGCCGCTGCTGAAAATGAAGCCAGGACACCACTCAGCTGCAGGCCCAGGAGAATTCCTGCCGCAGCCATTCGTTACAAGACCCGGCTTGACGTTTGGATGATCTTCCTGGCTACGATTTAGAGGCGTCAGGACCAAGTGAGGTACAAAGGCCTTTGAATGGCTTGTAGGGACCTCCCTGATCCCATCCCTGCCTTGTTTGACAGCCCCATCTTCTGCATCTTCCCCCCACTGTCTGTGGCTGGGTTCCTGGAGCCCCTGTCTCTCCCAGGCTTCTTTCTTTGCTTTTCCACATGCTTTTGCTCTGTTTGGGTTGCCCTCCCTCTACGCTTGGGCAGAGTTAGGTGCCGAGGCCTTCTCCCTGCCCTCCTGATGGCTCTGCATAATGCTGTCATGGTCTCCTTGATGTCTTCCTGACCTCCAGGCCAGGTCAGTGCCCTCCACAGTGACTTCTCATGGAACCCTGCATTGTTCCCCTGCAGCGCTTAGAGCTGGCATTTTGCACTTGTCTCTGAGATCTAACGGTGTTTCCCACCAGGCTCTAAGCTCTGTGAGGATAGGGAGCGTGTCTGTTTTTCCTTACGTACATCCCCAGCCATGGCACACTGCCCGGCAAACAGTTCAGTTCAAAATATTTTCTGAAGAAGTGAACTGTCTACTTGTTGATTGCTTCAGTAGACTGGCAGGAAGTGGTTGGCATGGTCAAACTGGGTTAGGGTTGCTAGTAAAGATACAGTGTACAGAGGTGGGGACAGGATGAAAGGAACCTGAGTGGGACAGTGCAGTGGGCATGTTATAACCCCCAGGCCTGAGGGAGGGAGGGTTCTGTTGGAACCTGGAGAGGGCTGCTTGGCAGTAGCTGGGATCATTTCACTGCCACCCAATGGCGAGAGAGCAGGGGAATGAAAACTCTGACCTCACTTGCCACTCCCTTCCCCTTGGCTGAGCCCACTGAACAGCCACAGGACAAGGGGGTCCACTGATGCAGTTGGAATGGGTCTTGATCTTGGGGCATGATTATCAGGGGTGTGGTTGTCTATCCAGAACTGTGTGTTAAATGGATGTGAAAAGGAAGGAATGAATGGCTTTCCCAAGAGATGTGATAGTGGCGTCATTCTCAGGAAATCATTAGAGAAGGGAGAACAGAACATTCCTGTTCTTGTTGGGAACTGGCCGTGCTTGGGGGTCATAGGATTTCTCTTAGTTTCAGCTTTTTATGCCAGTACACAGCCCTGTATTAACCTTCATATTTTGAATTAGGCAAAAAATAGCGTTGTCAGCTGGAGTTCTTTGAGCAAGGACTCTAGAGAGGAGGGAGCATGGTAGTGTGGATAGAGCATGGCATGGGGGTCAGCCCCAGTTGAGTGTGCCTCCTGACCCCAGGAGAGGCAGTATTGGATAGTGGTTAGGGTGTGGGACCTGGAACTAAGCTACTTGGGTCCAAATTTTGGGTCTGCCACCTCACAGCTGTGTGTCTTGACTTTCCCATCTGTGAAATGGGGAAAACGGTATATGAAGATGAGATGAGCTAATACATACAAAGCACTTAGAACCGAAGCCTAGAACATAGTTGGGTGACCACACTTCCTAGTGAGCTCAGGATAGCATCTAAGTATGTCTGTTGTCCTGGCATAATTACTGTATTAATTATATAATTATTAATGATGACAACTATTATCCCTTCACTCTCAAAGGAGTTTTGATTTGGAGATAACTCGTATGGTCTTACACACTATAAGCTGTCACTGATGTTGAACGCTTGGCTAAGCTACGTGGCTGCTCTGAGTCTTAGCTTGAGTACGGGGTAACAGTAGTACCAGCTGATCCAGCTGACTCAGCTCTTAGGCGCATTTGGAGCTGATGGGTTGATGCACAATGGCCTGTGTGGTGTTGGTCTTAATTATGGTGATGCCATTTGTGGTTCTTCAGGCTCTGAGACCAGGTAAGCTGTGAGGACTGGGATGGATTTCCTGACTCCCATACCTTCCATTTCTGCATTCATAAAAAGCTCTAAAGTGAATGCATTGTGAGGAACCTAGTGCCCAAAGCATTCAGGCGTGGAAAGGCGTGACCCATAGCCCTGGTGCCCTGTGGTTATCTTTCCTCAGGTGTCTTCATTGTTTATTCTCAGGGCAGTTTTGGTAATGGTTTCCCAGGGAAACCTTGAACCAGGTCAGGGCTGTTTGCTGTAAATAAAGGAGAGTGTCTTAACCTAGATTCCTGCAGGCCTATGGGAGCTGCTGATTGAGGACTGTTGAATGGGTAATCTTCCTTCCAGCAGCTTCTTACTTGAATGGGGAAAAAGGGTTTCAGGGCTCCTTAGAGCTGCCTTTTTTTTTTTCCTTCTTTTTCTGAGCTGCCTTCTTGTGCTCCAAATACCCTATGCTGGGCCTTTCATTGGAAACACAGAGAACAAACAGCAGTAAGCCGGGAAGTATCCATAGTGAACAGATATAAACTTCCAGATTCCAGGGCATTACCCTCAGCTCAGAGCACTCTATTTTATAAAACCAGCTTCTGCGCCATAGTACGGAAGTGATACCCCACTTATATTGCTTTGACCATGATCATGAAAAATCTCTCCACTAGATCATCACGGAAAGGTCTCCATGTTGCCAGGTCACCGGCTAACCTGTATGTACAGATCAAATTCCAGTAGAGCCAGCTGGGCCACAAGTATGCTGTGTAACCTTGGGGAAGCCCTTGTCTCTCTCTGGGCCTCTACTTCTTCATCTGTGAAATGAGAGGATTGTGTCAAAGTGATCTTGACTTCCCTCCTAATTATATAATTCTTTTATTGCTAAGATACACGGAAATAAATTTTTAGCTCAACACAAAGCCAACACTGCCCAGCAGTCAATGGAATGGGCTGTCTCAGGAGTAGTGAGAAGCCTGTAGTTGGGGTCATTCAAGCAGTTTGTTGGGGACAATCTGTTGGGGAAGCTGTGGAAATACTTCCTGACTTCCAATGGACGGTTGACCTGGGAGCTGCTATGATTTTTCCTGGGACTATATAGTCTCTCTTCTCTCTCCCCTCATGTGTTGGAGGTGGGTTTTAGGTCCATTTACTCAGGGAGGAGTTATGGCTACTCCGAGGGTCCTGGGATGGTCTGAATTGACACTTAGCTCTTATCATCTGGAGTTACGTTTTGGCCAGTGGAGTACTTACTGCTCTAAAAGTCAAGCCTGTTTCCGGTCTCCCTGACTCTGGGAGAGAAAGTTTTCGCAGATTTTAGAAAGGGTCTCTGATGAACCTCTGAGTACAACTTCTGAGTGTTAAGTTTTATTTTCACCTCTAAATGAATGATAATTTGTCTCAGTAAAGAATTCCTGATCCAAAGTAACTTTCCCTCAGAAGTTAACCTTTTTTCTTCCAGCGTTTGGTGTTGCTGATGACAAGTCTGATCTCAATTTTATTTTCTTTCCTGTGTTGGTAATCTTTTTTTCTTTTCTGGACACTTTCAGGACTTTCTCTGTTTTGATCTGCAAGTTTACTATTGCATTTCTAAATGTGGGTCTCTTTTCATGCATTTGGTCAATCTTTTAGTCTGAAGATTCATGTTTTAATTGTCCTTTGCATTCTAATTGTTCTGTAATTGTTTTAAAGTTCCTGTTAGATTTGTTCTGCCCACTATGGTAAGCCACAAGACATGTGTGACTATCAAGCATTTGAGGTGTGGTTAGTCTGAATTGAGACACGCTGTTAGGTTTAAAACATGCTCCAGATTTCCAAGATTTATTAAAAAAAATCTCATTAATTTTTAAATTTTAATTACATGTTTAAATGGTAATATTTTACATGTAATGTGTTAAAATATATTATTAAAATTAATTTCACTTACTTTCTTTTACTTTTTAAGTTGCTGTTAGAAAATGTAAAATTACGTGTGGCTTGCATTTACAGCTTGCACCATATTTCCATTGGATTGTGCTTTATCAGAGAGCTATTGGGACCACCAGGGTTTCCATTTGTATGTCTATTAACTTTTCCCTTATACTTTCTATATCTTTGATATCATTTTCTCTGATATTTTATATCTCTAAGATGTTTGAATTGTATTTTGAGGGACTTCTGAGCTCAATCTTCTGTCTTACACAATTCATCTTCAACTGTTTCTATTCTGATATTCAAGCCCCTACTGAATTTTTAATTCAGGTGGTCATGTTTTGAAATGTTGACAGTCTCTAATTATTTGTGATTATAATAGTTGGTTCCTATCTTACAGATTTACTAGACTTTCTATTCCTTTGAGAATATTAATTAATTATGTTTATTTCAAAAATTATTGTCTGTTTTGTTGTTTCCATTTCTTCAGGTGTTAATTCCTTCCTTTGTTCAATTTGAAACTTCTTTTTTCTAGGTGTAAGTTTCCTTCAAGTGTGGGGTGAGTCTTGACTATGTGCTTATTCTCATGTTTAAGATTCCCTGTTCCTCTCTTACTGAGTGTTGTTTTGTTCAGTGGTCCTTGTCCAGGAATTGTGAAGGATCATTGAGATGTGTAATTTGGTGGGTTTGCTGGTAGTTTATCTTCTGAGTGTGGGATTCTCTGTCCTTTTCAGGGATCTTTTCATACTTCCTTAGCTCACTGGCCCCAGGGCCTATACCTATGGCTTCAGGTTATGAATGCTTTCTTCTGCCACTCAGCACAAGTGGAGGAAGGGTGACTGCCTCAGTGTTCTACACTTGAGATGGGGCTTCTCTTCTTCGGGTAGTTATAACTATGCTGTCCACGGATTACTGGGTCATCCCAGTGAGTCTCTTAGGAGGTAATCTTCCACTGGTCCCATCACTGATGTCTACTTAGGGTTAATGTTCATCACACCAGCACTTAGTGAGACCTGAGGTAAAGATTCTGGAAAGGCTGCCGAATGAATGAGTGGTGAATGTGTTAACCGTAATTGGAACTGGAAAATATGTTCCCATTTTTATTAATTGAGTTGAAGTTGTTTTGTACTGATTCCCTCTGAATCATTAGTCTGTATTTTCTTTTGTTGTCATTCTCTTTGTTGTTGTTGTTGTCACCAATTGTACAATCTTCGACTCTTCTTTGCTTGGCATGTCAGCCTGCAAGAATTTTTAATGATGTCTGTAGGTGTTGCTCCATCATTTCTTTTTTCGATCATTTATGAAAATGTCAGATTGTCCCGGTTCCAGCCCTGATTCTCTGAGTAGATTTACTGTTTGCAGTCTTCTACCCAGAGGCTTCTTTGTCTCTGTCTTTTAATTCCTATCTGTTCCCGACCTATGACAAAACCGTCCTCCAATTCCTTGCCAGCTCACGTTTTGAAAGGAAATTCTAGAAGTATTTCTCGGGAAGGATTCCAACACACGCATGGTCGTTCTTTTCTTTCTGGGCGTCCCTCCAAGGCTCTCGTCACTATGTTTGTATCCTTCCAGTGTGGCCCACCGAATGATGCGGCTCCTTCAGCAAGTCTGTGCCCATAACACGGTTGTGCTTATGTTTGGAGCACGATGTGCACCCACTGTTTCGTTGTTGGGGAACAAATCATTGCTTTCAGGGTTTAAAAAAATCAAGGACTTGAAGGCTACACCGAGAAGATGTAGGAAGAGGTGGAGAGCTGCTGCCTACTTCTTGTTTCTTGGATAAGTAGGTGGAGACTCAGGGAACGGAAGACTGTTTTGAAGGTCACGAGAGGTGCTGGTTACTAAGTGAGGCCTTGGTATCCTAGGTTGTGAGTTCAAGTGTATGGAAATTGCTCCTCAATTTTGTCTTTGGGTTGCTGGGTGGATGAGAATCTTACTAGGTTGGGGACAGCCCGTGTGGGTCTCCCCTACAGGATGATCTTGCATTTGTTGTGTGTTTACTAGGGAAGTTCTGGGAGTTGGAGGTGGAAGAAGAAATCCTGCCCAGTGTCAGAGCCTCATGAGCTGCCAGGATACTTAGAGAAAACTCCAAATCTGGGAGTAAGGGCTTCAGTCCTTGCTACTTGGCACTGACTGCCTGTGACCTGGAAGTCCTATGGCCTCCCCGGACTTCTGTCTCCTCATTTGGAATGTGGGCTTTCCTGCCTCTGCTTCGTCGAGGTGTCAGGAAATGCAACATGAAATGATATATGCAGGCTAAAATGTGAGAGTTAATACCTTTCTGGATGCCAACACTGTTCTCGATGCGGGGGATGAGGGCAGCGACCAAGATAATCCAGGCCCCTCCTCTTCTGGGCCAGGGGGTCAGACGACTAAAACACAAGCAAATGACTAAGAGAGTTTATGGCAGCGATGAGTTCAGACAGGAAGAGGGTGATGATATATGGAGCAGCCAGGGGGGAACTTTGAGTTGGGCGCCTGTTTCTAGTGGGAGATGGGTGGGTGCTGTCATTATAAGTACGATGATAACGATGATGATAGTGACACCCAGGAGACTAGATTGGTCAGTGCTGGACACTTACGAATGGGAACCTGATGGTAGTAATCCTGCTGGCTATTGAACGGGCGTGTAGGTTAGCGCTGACCCCGTTCATTCACTGATTCACTCATTCATTCAGACATTTATGAAGTACTCACATATGCCAGGCACTGCCTGGGCCCTGGATGCACTGCAGGGAACACAATAAAACCATGGTGTGGACCCAGATCTTCTGACGGAGTCATGGGAGACAGAAGTTAATCATACACAAATAGATTTGCAGTTGCTAATTTGATAAGTCCTCCTAGGGAGGAGTATGAATTTTAACTGATAAGATTAACAGGCTGGGGAGAATCTACTTGGGAGGGAAGCCCATCTGGGGGACCTTAGCCCAGTCTGGGAGAAGTGATGGTGTGAGGAGGACCCTCTGGGCCGAGAGAGGAGTCTGTTGGGTTGGGGGGGGGGTGGACCCTGGGCAGCAAAAGGGCTTGGTAGGCTCCAGAACAGAACAGGACACTGGTGTGGTGGAGCAGCGGAGGGGTGGGGGAGAGCGACAGGTGCATTTGGAGAAAGATGCAGGGACCAGGTTGCTTGGGTCATGGTAAGAGTTTGACTCTACCCAATAGGTAGGGTCTGACGCCCATCCCGCCCATCCCAGGTCACATCTGCCCTGCTATGCTTGCCTCTGGTCTTGCCCCCTCCACCCTTTCTTTCTGTTTGCACTGCCGCCACCGTGGGCGTCCTCAGCCCAGCTCCACCACGGCCAGGTGGCTGCAGAAGTCTCCTGGCTGCTCTCACTGGCTCAGCTTTCTGCCCTTCCAGAGCTGGGTGTAGGCCCTCTGTGGTGGGAAATACCATGGCACAGGAGGCCACCTTGAGGACTGCGGCTGAGCTCGCCACGAGAGGGTCTGGATGGACTGCAAGTCAGCAGGGAGGGACAAACAGGCAGGATTCATGACTGGTTCTCTTTATTCTCCATCTGGCAAATGCTTCAGTTGGCAATCAGTCCCACTGCCTACTGGGCTCTCAGGGCTGTGCTTTTCCCTCTGCCTAGGATGCTCTTCTGTTATCCTCCTCCCCTCACTAGCTCCCATGTGTCCTTCACTTCTCAGTGCAGAAGTTGCTTCCAGGAAACCTCACCTGACTATGTGGGATTCCCCCATCATACCCTCCATTAATTCACCCCCACCCTGGGAGATGGCCAGATTGAGTCAGCCTTTCTCAATAGACTTCAGGCTCCTTGAGTACCGGCCTGGGTCTGATTCACTCTTTTAGCCTTAGTGCTTGACGCAGACCTGGCTTATAATAGCACTTAATAAGTAGCCGATAGGAAATCATGCACTGAAGGCCCTCTATGTGCCAGGCGCGGTTCTGGGAGCTGGGATGGGGGCAATGATGAACAAGAAACAGATTCAGGCTGTTTTTTTCCATTTTTATGTGTATTTGAAATTTTTCATAATAAAAAATTAAAAAATACTCTGCTTTCATGGAGGTTACAGTATCATGGGGGGAAGGCATTAATAATCATAAAATTTAATCACAACATTTGTTATTAGAGATCATGCTTAGAGATATAGAGAAAAAGCGGTAATAAACAGTTAACTTTTACAGCTTCTGAGTCTATGCTGGCATTGTTCTGAGAGTTCTATATGCATCACTCTTCTAGTCATCACAAAATCCCTGTGAGGAAAGCACTCTTATTATCCCATTTTGCAGAAAGGGAAACCAAGGCAGAGAGCTTTGCCTAAGATCACAACAGGCAGGTGGGGCTGGGATTCTAACCCAGACACCCCGACTTTAGAACCCACCTTTGATTGTATCTATTGCCTTTGTAAAGACACACCTAGGTCGGAGTGTTCTGGAAATTCTAGAATCAGCCCCAATGTTGTTCTTACGGAGTGCATTCTTCCACTTACTGCTCTCCCACTTACTGAAAATAGAACAAAATCATTCCCTCAAGGTCCATCTCTAATGGTACGTGCGACGACAGTGACCCTGTGTGGTCAGAGTGTGAATAGCATGAACACGAGCAGGATGGAGGGGAGACCCAGCCTCAGGGTTGTTTCTGAAAGAGGCCCCATCTGGGTTACCCCTGTGCTGGTGCATCTTCAAACACAGGACAGGATAAGTCTCCAAAGGTGGCCTTTCAGGCATTGGACGAGGCTATGGCCGGGAGAAGTCTGAACTCTGGCGGTTGGAAAACCCTGGGCGCTGCTCTTCCCAGCTTGCCTCTTCTGGTGCTTTGGAACCAGAGGGCTGGCTGGGCCTCTGGCCTGGGCAGGTTATTTCAGCCCAGTTTGCTTCGTCACAGCTTTCCTGGGCACTGACCCTGGCCGAGAAAGGACCAGCTTATTCATTCATCCATCGGGCCAAATATTTATTGAGCACCTACTGTGTGCCAGGCATGTTGCAGGTACTGAGAATGAAGCAGCGAACAGGAGAGACAAAATTCCTGCCTTTCCCTTTCCCCAGATTAGAGGAAGGAGGACCTCTCCTCTCCTTCTTTCTTCCAGTCCTGGCCTCATTCCCTTCTTCCTACTTGATAACGTCCTGGGGTCTGTATGTGTGCAGCATCCAAGTGTGCCTTGAGGGAAAGGAGCCAGCTTCTACTCCCCTGAAGATAAAGAATAATAGACCACAGAACCAACACACACACGCACACACACACACACACACACTCTGCCTTCGTGATGTTTACTTTCTAGTGGGGAGGGACAGAAAATAAGCAGATGATGATACGTGTCGCAGAGAGAAGGAAAGCTACAGTAAGCGGGTGGGTGCTGTTTTACGTGGGGTGGGACTAGGAAATCTTGCTGATACGGCAGCATTTAAGGAAGGGCAGAGGTGCCTGGGGGTAGTGCAGTTTCTTTGTTCTTTCTTGTTGTCTCGCTCTCTCACCCTAGTAGAATTACCCAGAAACCAACACATACGATGGTGTTTCATTTGTTTGGTGGTCAACAATTCTAGGGTAAAACTGAAATTAAAATCTCCCCACTGGAGTGTTTGCCACAGGAGTACTTACCCCTTTTGTCCTGCGTGGACTGTGCTCTAGAAAGGGACCTAAAGTGGGGGAGTGAGCCATGTGGATATTTGGAAAGAACGTTCTGGGCAGTGGGAACAGCAGGTGCAAAGGCCCTGGGGTGGGAGCTTGGGGAACAGCAGGGAGGGGAGTATGGCTGCAGGGACAGGGGACAGGGAGGATAGGTAGCGAGGCCGGAGTTAGGGGAGGGAGGTGAGGTGAATGTCCCGTGAGGCTTTAGAGGGCACGGTATTGTTGGTGGGACTGATTTTGGCCTTGTGTATAATCACAGCACCTCCTCTGAATGGTGAGTGACTTTACCCACACAGAGGAGGAGGCATGAGGCAGTCTCCTGGCCCAGAGGCGCTGGTGCCATTTGGGGCTCTCCAGGCATGGTTAGAAGCTCTTGATTACATTACTGCCATTTACTTTGACAGCAGCCTTGAGTGATGGACGTCATCCTACACGTGTTCTTGATGAGAGAACAAGCGGGGGAGAGCATTCTAGGTGGCCGGAACAGCTTACCCAAAGGCATGGTGAATGCGGGATCTGGGAACATCCCAGGGATGGAGAGATGCGTGCTGGTGGGGGTGGGGTGTAGGAGACGAAGCTAAGGAGACCGGTGGGGTCCGCTTTGCAGGGACCCGTGGGTTATGTGGATTATACTAGGAAGTTGGGACTTGATCTTGATGTCCACAAGGTGTTTTGAAGGAGGACCGGCACGATAACGCCTGTATTTTAAAAATCACTCTCATGTCAGCTTCGGCGATGAGCCAGAGAGAGGTGGGCACTGGGATGGAGGGTTCAGAGGGCCTGAGAGACAGATGGGAGATTTTTGGCTCAAATCGACGAGAAAGCTGTTAACCATCTGAAATGGGTGGAGGGCTGTTTGCAGAGAGACAACTTGATTTAGAGACAGATTGGAAGTTGGAAGTGAGAAAGGGAGGTTAGGAGGAGGGTGAGGGTTTTGTCTTCCGTCTTCCTTATTCTCTAGAAGCGCTGGGGAGCGTTGCATTTTGGGGGTGCAACAGGCACTCTTGCCAAATACTGCTTGAATTGAAATCCTCTTCTCTGCTGCCCAGCGTCCTAATGGCTCCTGTGTTGTTCCCCCACGTGGACGGCGTTTGCAGAGGGGCCACCCCCGCTTCCCAGCCGGATGCAGCGTTTTGTACCCTGGGCCTTCTGTGTTAGCGGCTGCTTTAGTTGTTTAATTGTTACTTCTCTGGATACTTTAGTAACGTGTCTGTCGCCTCGGCAGTTCACAGACGGTATAAAGAACAACCACCTCCTCTCTTCTTTCTGATCTCTTAAAGTTCTATTCCTGCTTTAAAGTCTAGCCTGACTGCCATCCCCTCCATGAAAATGCCCTTTTCCCCCTCTTTCTCTCTCTCCTGCTTCTATGTTCCTTTAAGAGGTTCAGCATTTCTGCCTGGGATGTGTGTGTGTGTGTGTATGTGTGTGTGTGTGTGTGTTGGGTGGGTGGGCAGCAGAGACAGGACAGTACCCTGGATGGGCTTTGGAGTCAGACACCCAGGTTCTCAACCCAGCTCTGCTACGTGCATGCTGTGCAACGTGGAGCTAGTTACTTAACCTCTCTGAGTCTTTGTTTTCTTATCAGTAAAATGGGGCTTGAAATTTAAATTGTCTCATTATGCTGCTGTGAAAGTTAAATAACTTCACTGACCGCAGAGCTTGGCACAATGTCTATCATTTGACAAGTGCTCAATTAATGGTGGTGGTGGGTTACCATTATTTATCATTTATTTATTTTCTATTTATTGAGCACCTACTGTGTGCCTTGTGTCATCCTAGGCACTTGGGGATGCACCAGTGACTAAGACACACGTGCTTGCCTGCCCTCACGGGGATGCAATTCTGTGTAGTGTAGTTACGGAGCTGGACAATGAACAACACGCCCAGCATGTCTGCTCTATAGTGTATTAGACGTATGAGTGGAAAACAGGAAAGAGAGGAGAGTAAAGCAGGGTGAGGTGGTTGGCAGTGCGCGGGGTAGGTCTGTGTCTAATAAACAGTCACCAGACCTGACGGCCTTGGACGGCAACTGCTATCTGGCCCACAGTTGCATTGCCCCATGGGTCTGCCGTGGAGGCTGGGCTCCGTGGGGTGCTTCTCCAGACTTGGCCGTGCTCACTCCTGTGCCTCTGGTTGCTAGCTGTCCAGGACGGCCTCAGGGACATGTCTTCTGTGTCCCACACCATCACTCACCCTCCCTCGGGCCAGACCCGGCTGCTGTCTTGGCGGAAGCAGGGTTCCGAGAGCGCAGACACAGGCAAGGCCTCGCCTGGGAGGCATGCTGTCCTTTCCGCTGTGTTCTGTCTGCCACCTCGTAAAGGAAGGAGCTGAAAGGAGGCATTGCCAAAGATGGGGATCCGGGGGAGGGGAGGTACAGGCCACTGTGGCCGTTTTGCAGTCGTCTACTTCAGTGAGAAGGGTGTAGGTGGCAGCGTGGAAGGGTCCCTGAGAGGTGACACTTAGACAAAGACTTGAAGCAGGCTAGGGGTCAGTACGTGGGGATCCTAGAGAGGCGTGTCCTGCACATAGGGCACAGCGAGTGCAAAGGCCCTGGGGCAGATGTATGCCTGGGGCATTCCAGGAGGAGCAGGACTGTGAGGCTGGAGGATGGTGGGAGAGTGGCAGGAGGGGAGGACAGAGAGACCACAGGGACCCTTCACTCTGAGTCACCTGGGTGGGGGCAGGGGAGGGTTTTGAGCAGAAGAGGGACAGGATCTCACTTGCACTTTCTCAGGCTGATTTTGAGTCCCCTTGAGACCAGATTGTAGGAGGCAGGGACACAGGAGGGCAAGCTTGGTGGCTCAGGGGGACAGTCACAGTACTACCTCCTAGGCGTGGTGGTTAACCCTCTAGGGCTGTTTTGCAGGAAATGGGGCACCTGATGCTCAGAATGTGACCCGAGCTCAGCAGCTGGAAGTGGGGGGTGGTTTTTACTACAGAGGGAGCTTTTAATTACTGTTCCTTCAGATGGAATCACTGGCTGGTACGTTGGACCTACCAGCGTGGCACTGACCACCTCGCAGCACGAGTATTTATTTTCAGTGCTGTCCCCGGGAGACCTGGGGGCCTGCAGGTCAGGACTGTCTCACTGGTGTTCCCAGCCCCCTGTGCAAAGCCTCCACAGCAGGTCCTTTGGGCTGGGCTGAGTGGATTCACCCGGCTGCGACATCGAGGAGGGCAGGAGCTGTGTCCTAGTCGGGAGGTCCAGCCGCTTGAATCACACTGTTCTCATGTCTTCACCTAAATGTGGACTACTTCCCTCTGAATTAGAGACCAGCTGGTTTCCTGCCAAGCTGCATGTCCCCCTGCAGGAGGGGCTTGCCCTTTCTTGATTCATAGGATTATTTGACACAGAGCCCAGGAGAGGGAGGCAGAGTCCAGCAGAAAGGGCGCCAAGCAGGGGAGCAGCCTGCCTGAGTGTCTATCCTAGTTTCTGTCCTGTTCAGTCAGAACCTTTGGGGGTGGCTGTCCTGGGACACTGAGGCAAGGTCAGGTGCTCTCGGGGCTTCTCCAGCCCCATCCTCCTCGCCCTCCCCCTTCCTCCCTAACTCCTTCCCCTTCCTCCCCCACTCCTAGCTCCCTCTTCCCCCCTTCCCCTCTCCCCCTGCTCCTTCTCCTCCTCCCCTCCTCCACTTCCTCCCCTACTCTTCTGCCCTCCTCCCCCATTCTTTCCCCTTCCCCTCCTCCCTCTCCCCTCCACACCCTCCCCCACTCCTCCTTCCCCCCTTCTCCCCACCTCTCTCCTCCTCCACTCCTCCTCTACTTCCCCCCTATACTCCTTCCCCTTTCTCCTCCCCCACTCCTCCCTCCTTTCTGCTCCTCTCTGCCCCTCGCACCTCTTCTCTCCTGCTTTTCTCTCCCACATCCCTTCTCCAGCTCTCCCTTCACACACCTGAACTATTCTTCTGCAAAAGGCTGCTCAGGGACAGGGAGGAGATTAATAGTGGGAATGGGGAAAGGAGATAAGGAAAGAGCATCTTTCTAGGGACAGGATGAGGCGGGGGACCCCATGGAGCCTTCTGGATCCCATGGTTCTTGGGTCTTTGCTTGGGTTTCCCCTTAGCCTTGTCTTCCATCTGCCCTTAATATGGGCTGGAGGAGCAGCAGTGCACTCACAGCACTTTCTAGATGCTGGGTCCGGTGGCAACTGTGACGTTATCTCCTGATCCTTGAGAGGGCTCCAGGAGGGGAAAGCTGAGGCTTAGACCTCTCTGGGGCCACACAGCGTGTGAGTGGTGATGCCAGGATCTGAGCCAAGGAAGCCCCAGTGTGGACCTGTGCTGTGTGAAGGGTGGCCAGGCTAAATTTGGATGTGCCATAAGCACAAAATACACACTGGATTTTGAAGTTAGAATGCGAAAAAGGAAGTGTAAAATACCTCATTAATAATCATTTAAACTGATCACTTGCTGATGTGATCATTTTTTGGACATATTAGGTCAAATAAAGCCTGTGAAAGTTAATTTCATCTTTTCCTTTTCACTTTTTCACATGCGGTATTAGGAAACTGAAAGGGACATACACAGCTCACGTCATGGTTCTGTTGGATGCTGCTGGTCTAGAGTCATGACGTTAAATCACCGTGTTGTAGCCTGTCCGTAGGGCTGCCTTCCCATCCCAGTTCCCATCTCCAGCCCCTGCCCCAGCCAGACTTTCAGCTTCTAAAGTTTTACTGTGGAAGGTCTCACTCCTCTTTTTATTTTCTGTGGCACCTTAGATGAGACGTGGCACAGGTTAGCTGTTTTGTTTTTTTTTTACTTTTTATTTTGAAGGCATCCTAAACTCTGGAAGTTGCAAAAATAGCCCAGAGGGTCACAGGTACCCTTCACTCCATTTCCCCAGGGATGTCGGTAGGTGATGGAGGAGGAGGACGTCTTTGACAAATGCGTGTTGATTGACCCCAGCACAGATGGATAGGCGCCCACTCCCATCTACCCTGCAAGGAACGCGAGTCTTCCAGGCTCAGGAACCCAGATGTGGAGAAAGATTCCACTCACCACCCTGTGCACCCAGTAATATGGTCACGTGACCCCTCGGAACTAGCCCTGGTGGCTGGCATCAAGGGGTATAGATGTGGGTGTGGTGTGGCTGGAGGGAAAAACGGAAGAACCTGGGGGTCGGCTGCCCCCGTCAGGTCCTGCCTTCACCACTCAGGACTGGGGGCCACTGCACTGCACTCCCACCGCTCGCTGTCCCCTCTGGAGAATGGAGCCGGAGACAGTGCTCTACCTTGTGGCTGGTGGTTTGGGTTCGTGGACGGTGGAGGCCAAGTGGTGTCACACCCACTCTGTGGGTAGGAGTGCGGTGAGGGAGTGAAGCAGTGCTTGGCCAGTGGCAGGACCCTGGGATCCCAGTCAGATCCCCAGGTTCTGTTTTCCTAGGACGGGAGAGCAGGCTTCGCTCAGCAGGAATAGAGCTGCTCTCAGCCGCCAAGAGCAGATGCAGCTGGCAGCCAGCACCTGCCAAGCCCGGCGTTGCTTTTGTCCCACACAGCCGCGGACGCAGATGGGCCAGTGACCTTGGCGTTGAAGCACGTGGCTCTTGGCAGTGTTGGGAGGGATAAGGTGGGGTGTGGCACATGGCGCCTTCCCAGTGCTCCCCTGTGCAGAGCGGTGCATCACTGGTCCCCAAGGCAGCAGGGGCGGAAACCATGGAAACCGTGGAGCCGGGGCTGGAGACTCCTCTCCCTTGGTCTCTGAGCAGCGCCTCTCCTGGGGCTGCTGGTCCTTGGTCGGTCCTCACACTTGCAGGCCTCTCGGGGCCTCCTTCTGCCCCCCAGCTGCACAATCCCAGGGTGTTCATTTCTTGCTGTGATTCCTTGTGGAGAAAATGACTGGTGTGAGAGCCCAGTTTCAAACAATTAAGTGGTGGTTCCTGGCCCTGGGGCGTCTGCTGCCCTGCAGGCATTCTGTGCGGGCTGCTGAGAAAGGATCATCTCGGAGGGCATCCAGGGACTTCCCATTCGCCTGGTGCGATGCCTGTGAGGCCATTCCTGAGGTCATCTGCCAGGGGGGCTGCAACCCCAGCAGCCTCGAGCCTGTGGCCTCTGACTGTGGAACTCCGACTGGGGCAGGCTTGCTGGGTTTGTGAGAAGGCTGGGAATACCAGGTCTTCTGAGCTTGTTCTGTGGATTCTTGAGATATGAGATGGGCTAGAAGCCGTGAGGAGCTACTCCCTTCTTCCCCCCCCTTTTAATCCTAGCTGCCCCCCTCTGCCAAAATCCGACTCAGCTCCTGCCTTCCCTTCAGCCTTGCAGCCAAATTCCTCAAGAGATTCGACGTACTTCCTGCCTTTACTTCCTCATCGTTCATTCTCTTGTCAGCCCCTTCTGGTCGGGTCTTGTGCCCACCGTCAAGACCACCAATCACCTTCATTTTGCCATATTCCCTGGTCAGTCCTTCTACCTGACTTCCTAGCAGCATTTGACCCAGATGATCACGTTCTCCTTGAAGTGCTTTCTTCTGCTTATGAGACACTGGACTGCTCTCTTTCTCTCTGACCTGCTCACCTCTTCTTTCCAGTCTCCTTTGCTCCTTTTCCACTTGAACATGGAGTGTTGTGCCATCCTTGGTCCCTGTCTCCCGACCTCTGCCCTGTGGATGCTCTCTCCCCAGCCGGTCTCATCTGGTCTTAGGACTTTAGATGCCAGGCACTTGCTGACGGCTCCCATCTCTACAAGCTCAGCATAACCTGCCCACCAAGATTCTGTAGTCAGCCATTTAGTTGACATCTGTCCTTGGATTTCTAACAAGCATCTCAAACAACAGGCCTAAAGTGGGATTCTTGATGTATACTCCTACAAATTCTCCTTCCCCAATCTTCATTCATTCATTCATTCATTCATTCATTCATTCATTCAGTGTTTCTTTGCCATATGCTACATGCTAGGGAATCTTCCAGTACTTGAGAAATGGCAGAAAACCAAAAACGAGTTTCTGCCCTCATGGAGTTTATATTCTAGTTGGGGGTATCATGTGTTGAATTGTATCCCTGAAAAATTCATGTGTTGAAGTCCTGATCTCCAGTACCGTAGAATGTGAACTTATTTGGGAATAAAATTACAGACATAATTAGTTAAAATAAGGTTAACTGGAGTAGTGTGGGCCCCTGATCCAACAGGACTGATGTCCTTATAAGAAGAGATTTAAATAACAAACAAAAAATAAAAAAAATAAAAAAGATTTGGGCATACACACGTGGGGAGAACATCATGTGAACACGAAGGCAGAGGTCAGGGTGATGTCTCTAGAAGCCAAGGAAGACCAAAGACTGCCAGCTAAACCACCAGGAGCAAGGCAAGAGGCACAGAGCAGATTCTCGCAGCCCCAAGAAGGAAGCAACCCTGCTGATGCCTTGATCCTGAGTTTCCAGCCTCTGGCACTGTGAGGCAATACATTGCAGTTGTTCTAAGCCATTCATTCTGTGGTTTTTGTTACAGCAGTCCTAGCAGACTCATCCAGGAGAAGACAGACCATATACAAACACATAACTTCCA
This sequence comes from Ursus maritimus, assembly GCF_017311325.1. Taxonomy (NCBI): domain Eukaryota; kingdom Metazoa; phylum Chordata; class Mammalia; order Carnivora; family Ursidae; genus Ursus; species Ursus maritimus. Next base: position 9,858,186 of record NW_024425786.1, read on the forward strand.
CTACGTCCAACAGGGATCTAGGACATGGAGAAAATCAGTGCAACACAAGGGAGTTAGGAAGCACTGGGAGGGGGTGGTGGTTATTTTATAGATGGTGGTCAGGAAGGCCTCACAGATGGAGTCCTGCTGGACTAGAGACGTGGAGGAGGAAAGGGAGGGAGCCATACAGGGCTTCACAAGAAGAACGTTCGAGCAAGAGGAGGAGCAGATTCCGAGCCCCTCTGGTGGAACAGGCACTTATGTTCAATCTAGAATTCTAGGAGGTGTCCTTGATCCCTCTTCCACCTTCACACCCCACATCTAACCCAACAGCAAAACCTGGTGGCTCGACTTCAAAATACAGCCCACATGCAGACACGTCTCCCTACCTCCACTGCTCTTGTCTGCTTTAAGTTACCCTCCTCTTTCCTTGGATGATTATAGAAACTTCACAACTAGAAGCCCCCCTGTTTCCATTTGTTCACACCCACACCCACAAGTCAGACCCACAAGTCTGCTTTCCACGCCGTGAGCAACCAGGGTGAGCCTGTCTAAATTAGGCAGAGCAGACCATTTGTCTCCTCTACTCGCCGGCCCCGAAGCCTTTCCCTCTCCCTCCGAGGGATGGCCAGGTCCTACACCGGCCGTGCTCTAGGTGCACTGCCCACCCCTCTTGTCCCAGCTCTCTCTGCTCTAGTCACCCTGGCCTCTCTGCCCAGTGGTGAGCGTACCCAGCCTGCTCTTACCTCCGGTTCTCCGCACCAGCTCTTCCCCTCCTTGGAATGACCTTTCCCAGCTCTTCCTGGACCTTCATCCTTTGCATTCTTCAGACCTTGGTTCAACTGCCACCCGGTCAGTTCTCGAGGCTGAAGCTCTGCATGACATCAGCTGGATGACAGAAGAGGATTAGTACGTGTGCTCTAAGCGACACAGCAGATAGATAATTTCAGGTAGGCTCCATGGGTGATTTGAGAGCTTCGCATGGCATTATCTTTTGAATTCAAACACGGAGGCCAATGTTAGTTGATAATTACTGGTTCTTAAAAAGATCCTGTGGGCAACTCCCATTTTATAGAAGAAACCAAGACCCAGAGTGGTTAAGTGACTTGCCTGCAGGCGTCCAGCTGGTGAATTCCAAAGATGGATGTAAACTTTGGTTTCTTTCATGCCAAGGAAAATTCCACTCTGCTAAGTGGATTAATGTTCCTGTTCATTTGTCACTCATGTCCTAGATTCCAGGAATATTTAATGTAGAAAAAAAAGGTTTAAAAGTCAAATAATTATATTCTTGGTTTTTCAGCAGAAGGAATATTCCAAATACCATCTGCTCTTGGTCTCTTCCTCCCTTCTGATGTGAGGCAGTATATCTGTGAGGGAATAAGGAAGGCATTAAACATTAGCAGAGTGCTGACAAGTGCTAGTAATAGCTCATATTTATTGAGGGCACCCTGTGTGCTAGGCTGTGTGCTAATAAGCCCATCCATGCTTCATCTCATCTGTGACGCCCGGAAGGACAGGCTGAGTCACCCTTTGCTCACATAGCCTGGGCATGCTAGAGCAAGAGTTTGAACCCAGAGGGTCTGACTCCCAAGTATTTGCTCATTGATGACAGAACAGGTGGGCTCTGGGCCATGGTGAAGCATCTTCTATCTGTCTGCAGTGGATCAGATGGAATTCTGCTTAGGGGCAGGGGATGGGTGAGATGACCTCTCAAGATGATTCTTTTCCAAGGCCGTTCCATTTTCCTTGACCAAAATGGCAAGGTGTTTTTTGTGGCAGAACCAATGAGCTTTCTTCACAAGGGGTTTCTTTGAGAGACAAAGAGTGTGGGGCTTTGCCTGCTTCCTATTTCTTCTCTGATTTACCGTCATGGCCTCCCTGCTGGCTGCCTCTAATTTTTATCTAAAATTAGGCCATTTCTAGCTTTCTCATGGGATTGTAGCTTCTATCGAAGGCAATCAAAATACTCAATAATGAAAAAAGATCTTCTGATTCTCTGATTGTAATGGGAACTGAGAATGTCAGTGTTGACTCAGACTTCCTTAGGGATTTGAGGGAAAGTGAAGCATGATGTATTTTGTACATCAGGCGTCTGTTGCCATAAACCACCCCAAACTCTGTGCCTTCACATAGTAAGCATCTGCTCAGCCTGCTTCCAGGCAGGCGATCAAAGCTGGGCTCAGCGGGGAGGTTCTTGTGCTTGCTGCTCGACTCCTCATGTGGCTGCGAGTGGGCCGTCTGGTATCTGCTCTGGGATGATGGCTCTCGCTGGAAGACAGCTCAGCTCTCCTCCACCAGGCCAGCTCAGGCATACTCTCGTGGCCTAACGGGTATAGCAGTGAGCAGGCCTGAGTGTAGAAGAGAACAGGTGGGGGCGTGCATGTGACTTTCAGGTCTCCTCTTCCTTCACCTTTGCTGACGCTGCTTCAGCCACAGCGAGTCCCAGGGCTGAGCGCAGAATCAGATGGCATGTGTATGGGTGGACTGACCACAGACAGAGCTCAGAAGGCATGGATTCAGGGAGTCAAGAATGGGGTCACAAATACAGTCTCCCACATTTTGTGGTTACGTATGAATGCATTCTCAATATGGGCTTGAACGACGCTTGTGGCCACTGTCACATGCCTGGATTGCCCGACCAAGACACATTCTGATTCTCTGCTTTAAGGGATGCATGTCTCCTGAGTGTCTTGTGAGTTTCCATTTTGGCTCGTTGGGGAAGAATTTCACACGGCGTGGCTTCCAAAGATACATCACAGAGAATTGTCTTTTGTTAAATCGCAGTGGATGAGGTGTGTGCAAAGGGAAGAGAGAATATTTCAGTAGACAATAAAATTCAAGAAGAAAAAGACAGCAAGCACCAAAGAAGCCCTCAATAAAGAACACACTTGTATTCCTGTGTGAAAGGCCACCCAGCTTTGGAAATACCTGGAGGTGTGAGAATGTTCCCAAACACTGTTGTTTGATTAAGAGGAGTTCAGCTGTCCCTTGCTGTTTGCCCGAGTCAGGGCTGAGTGCTGGTGGAGGGCAGGTGGCTGCTTAGGCCATGCTACCAGAGGTTGTCTGATCTTCTGTGACACCAAGATTAATCAGCTGGTGTGCTCAGAACGCAGACCCTGAGCCTTTTACTCGGAGAGACTGTCTTGGAGGTAGGACAGAACCAAACCATCCCTTAGCCTCAAAGTTGGGATTCTCAGATGACCTCCCCAGAGGCAGCCTGCTTGCATTTGAAGAGAATGGGGCTGGAATCAAAACATCTGGGTACCGTCTGGGGCTCTTTCATTGATGTGCTCTGTGCCTTTGGGTAAGTCACGTCCTTCTCTGGGCTCTGGTTGCCATCCCTACGGTTAATGTTTCTGGCTGAGGCCTCCCAGTGGTGGTTCTGTGTCTCTAAGGCCAAGTCTCTGTGTTGAGTCAGGGTTTAGAATCTGGGTACACAGATCCTTACATGATTTGTTAACGTGTTTACTGAGAGTTTATGCGTGCCAGGGACCATTTTAGATGCTGCAAGTAGCACAGCAATGAAGAAATTCTTGCTCTCCAGGAGCTGCTTCCTCCTCCTCCTCCTCCTCCTCCTCTTCCTCCCTCCCCGACTCTCCCCCTCCCTCTTCTCCTCCTCCTTTTCCTCCTCCCCCTCATCTTCATCGTGATCATCTGTAAAGGAGTGATTTGGCATTTATGCATTCTGCACAACGGGCGAAGTTCTCTCTCTTTCCACGTACTGCCTTACTTAGTCTTTGCTCAGCCTCCAGGTAAGGACTACTGCAACCGTGCGGGGCATTTGCCCCTCCAAATCCACTGTCCACCCTTCCTCTCCCTGCGCTGTGCCCTAGGAGGCTGACCTCATCAAGTGTCTTCCTTGTTCTCCGGCTTGGGTTTGGTCAATAGAGCCTGGCAGAGGATCAGAGGAGAGTGAGGTCAGCGTATCTGTTTACCTGGCTCCACTCTCACCAGGTTATGGTGGCCCCTGGCTCAGGGCAGGCATCCCTTCTGTACAGCACTCTGTCCTTGCCTTCAGGCCTGTGGGTGGTTCAGTTTTCCACTGTTGCTAGTCGAAGGAGACTGCCTTATTCCTTGTTGGTTAAACCCTGACCACGCCCTTGTGTGTCTTCTCTTTGTTAAACTCTCCTCCTGTAACTCGGTTTGAGTGCACCGTGGGTTTCCTGCCAACTTGGACTGATATGCCCCCATTTTGCAGAAGAGGAAACTGAGCTTCAGCAGTGGCCCTGCCGCTCATGAGCTGCATGATCGTCCCAGCTCTCAGCTCAAACACTACCTTCTGGAGGAAACCTTCCCTGGTGCTCTACATGTCCCGTGTCAGGCGTCCCCAAGACTGCTCCCAGGTTAGAAGGACTCACAGGACTCAGCACATAGTCGTACTCATGGCTGTGACTTATTACAGTAAAAGGCTCTAAAGCAAAATTAGCAAAGGAAGAAGGTGCATGGGGTGAAGACTTGTGGAAACCCTGCACGAGCTACCAAGAGTCCCCTCCCAGTGGAGTCGCATAGGATGTGCTTAATTCCCTCGGGATTGAATTGTGACAGTGTGAGTGAAATGTGTTCTAGCAGGGAAGCCCATCAGAGACTCAGTGTCCAGGGTTTTATTGGAGGATGATTATATAGTTATTCTGTCTGGCAGGTACCAAAATTCTAGACTCCCAGAAGGAAGGTAGGTATTCAGAATAAGCCATATCGTTTGTACAAACAGTCTAGGCACAGCAAGCCCCTCTTTATACTTAGGGCAGTTTGATATCCAAGGAGGGAACCATTTACAGTTCCAGTTCACACATGCCAGCTATTGTGTGTGGAATGACGCCCCGTTACAGATCTGCCTACATCGAATTCCTGGAACCTGGGGATGTGCCCTTATTTGGAAAAAGCGTCTTTGAAGATGCAATTAAGTTTAGGGTCTGGAGGTCTGGAGACGGAGATATCATCCTGGATTATCTGGGTGGGCCTTAAATTGAATGACAAGTGTCCTTATAAGAGACACACAGGGGAGATGTGACCGAGGAGGAGGGGACAATGTGACCATCGAGGCAGAGGTGGGAGGGATGCAGCTACAAGGCAAGGAACTTCTGGAGCCTCCAGAAGCATATGAGGCAAGGACCAGATGCTCTTGGAGAGTTCCCAGAGGGAGCGAGGGCCTGCCAGGTTCGGGACTTCTGCTTCCAGCCCTGTGAGCGAATAGATTCCCATCATTTTCAGCTGCCCGGTTGGTGGTAATTTGTTATGGCAGCTGCAGAAAACTGATACACCGGCTCTTGGCACACCTCTTACCCTATTATGTTGTTGGAGTCGTTTATATACCACGTAGTCATTGAATACGTTCCATATTCTAGGCACTGTGCTAGGTTTTAGGTATCTGGTAATAAGGAAAACAGGGACTCTGTCCGTATAGATTTCCCAACGGGAAGCTACAGTAGGAGGCTAGACCATAGAGCGCCGTTCAGGCTGGAGGTTGAGTCAGCAGCCCTGTCCTGCCTCCAAGTGTGTTTTGAGGAACTTTGCCACTTTCTCAGAAAGGCAGGTGGTGGATGCTGGGGGGATCAATTGTGTTGCATGCCAGGGTCACTGTTGAGAACCCAGGGCACTTCATCACAGCCCAGACCAAGCACGTGGAAAAGGTCTCTTGTTCTAAGAGTGCTTTGAATCCGAAGGAGCCTGAGATATCCCTGGGGTGAGGGTCCAGTCTTTCCTCTGGGCTTTAGAAGAGTGTGCTGCAGAGAAGAGCTACACGTGGACACTTCACTGTACTTCCTTGCAGCTTGAACCATAACGTGGACTCTGCTTATGAAGTTATTTGCTTACTTGTTTATCATATGTCTCCCCTACTAAAGTTATAGCTACCCAAGGACCCTCTTGTGTCCCAGTGCTGAGTACAGAGTTTGACACATAGTAGGTACTCACTAAACATTGATGAACAAATAGATGAATGATCATTCCTTTTTTTTGTTGTTGTTGTTAAATAGGCCTTACCACATGCACACTATCAGGCTGTTAGTATTGATTCATCTGTCTTCCCCCACCAGACCATGAACTCCATGGGAGTACCAATCATGTCAAAGCGTTTTTGTGGTCCTGGCACAACAAAGAGTTCACCCAAGACCTGCTGGATGAAAGTAAATCAAAGGGGATAAATATGAGCACATTTGCAATAAGCACAAATTTTGCAAGGTGTTTTGATGGAAAATTTCTCAGAGTGCTTGGGAAAGCTCTCCTAGATTTGGGTCATTTTTCCTCTGGGTTTAGATGTCCAGGACAATTAATTTTCTTCAGTCCATTGCAACCTGTCCTGAATTCAGATGCCTGAGTGATTTTTCTAAAACTTTGGCTGTTGATCTTATGAGGCTGACTCCCCCATTAATACTCACATCCCATCTGTTCTGCTCTCCAAATCACATCTCTGTGAGACTTCTTAGAGTCGGCCTCTAGAATCTTAGTTTCCAGAGGATTTTCCCATTTGTAATAATGACCATTCTGTCTAATTTTTGTCCCTAATATTTCCTGATGGGCTTACCAAATGCATTCATGCTTTTGATCTTAGAAGGGAGCAACGTGAAATAGACTAATAAAAATCCATAATGTAACCGTTTTAATAAGTCAATCTGTCCTTTGCTGTCATAGAACCAAGCTTCCATTTCACTGTTCAAGAGCTCATCAGATGAAATGACCTCCCCGTCAAGAAAAATTACTCCATATGGTAATGTAATCACAAAGGAGAAACATTATTTTCCTATATATTATTCCCTGCAGAAATTGTAGTAGGAAAGCCATCATATTAAAAATATCTAGGATGCCGAGGTTCCTATTTGCCAGCCTGATGGAGTTTCATTTTCTTTATAGGAGAGGCAAACTCAGTTCTCATTGGCAGCATTTTATTTTAAGGGTTCATTAGGCAATTGTACATTACACTTGGACACCTGTGGAAGTGTAGATTATATCTACATGAATATAAATGTCTTTGTTGTGACTCACACTATTACAGTCAATAACAGATGCCTTTTTAAGGACAGACACTTAAAATGAAGTGTGTATGGATGCATCCACCTATCTTCCTTGAAATGTTAGTGGCAATGTTGTGTGTTTTTTAAATTTAGGAAGTCAGTATGCAGAGAGATTAAAGCGTCTCTACTCTATTAAGCATCACCTTCCGCTAAAAGTGTGGTACTAGTCAGAAAAACATATGTGTTTAAATTGCATCTTCCTTAATGAATCCTCTCTTTGAACCACATTTACTGCACAAGGAAAATATTTTTCTTCATCTCAGTAGGGCCACAAAGACAATTCATCCAAGGTTGAGTTGAGCTAGGAGCCCTCCTGTCTTATGAATTATTCAACAGTTTCTCACTTCAGAAATACAGGTTGGCTCTCTATTGTTGGTGAGGATCAGAGAGGAGGTGGAAAGAGGAGGGGATCTTACTGTACAGAAAAATTGTCCTTTATCCTTGTTTTTCAGCTGAGTTCCTTTGTTCTGGGTGTTACCCAAAGAGAGCTGGGGATGAGGTATCCATGGTGGATTGGAAAGAACATGGAACTTGAAATACAACTCAGCACTCTGATTTTGATGTTTTTTCTTGTGAAATAACTTAAAGCTCCTATGCCTCAGTTCCTCCTCTGTAAAGTGAGGATAGTTATTGCACAGGATTGTTCAGAAATTTTAGAATATAGAACTTCCGATTCCACTGGAGTAGCATGGGGGAGATTAAGTCTCCCCTTCCTCTGAAACAATGATAAAACCAGATAAAATGCACCAAAAAGAGAAGAAAAAAATCTCTGTGAGGATATTAGAGAGCAGTCAAGGTAACAAGGACTTCAGAAACCAAATCCTTGAGAGAGAAGAAAATCTCATTCAGATGAGTCCTGCATTTATCTCTGCTTTCCCCACTCAGGCATTTGCTGATTCATAGCAGAGGGCAAGAGAGGTTGAGCAGAAAGATCTGGAGTTATAGCAGTTTCAATAGCATGAGGGGAAAGGAGTTAGAATTTTTTTGTGCCAAGACAGTTGGGACTTGAAGAACTAACGTCCTAGAAAGGAGGAAATCACAGAGAAATGAGCTCAAAAGTCTATTGCAATTTCACATTGGTACAGTTGTCAAATTCTTAAGTTGCACATGTGTGGGGCGAGACTCAGAAAACAAACAAGTGCAAAGCAGCTGCTAACTGATTAAAGAGGTAAGCAGACATTTTAGCAGTTCAGTGGAGCTGCTACAGTTTTTATATTCACAATGTTTGGCATTTAATAAATTACCACACATCATAAGAAAAACCGATCTATGGGTGATCCAAATATGGAGTTTTCAGACACAGATTTTCAAATAACTATGGTTCTTTTGTTCAAGGAAATAGAAGGGAATCTGAAGAATTTTACCAAAGAAGTAGACTTTATAAAAAAAAAAAAGTACATGGAAATGCTGTGCCTTATAAATAAAATAACTGAAGTTAAGAATTCAGTAGGTAAATTTAATAGTAGTTTAGACACAGTAGAAAAGAGGATTAGTAAACTGAAAGGGAGGTGAGTAGAAAATATTCAGAGTGAAGTGCAGGTAGGACAAAGGATTGACAAATGCTGAAAAGAGTTTAAAAGACATGTGGGACATGCTGAAAGGTCAATCATACCTGTAAATACAATCACAGTAATAGAGAAGAGAATGAATAGAGCGGAAGCAATATTTTAAGAAAATACGGACTGAAAAATTTTTATACTCATCAAAAGCATCAAGGCCCCAACTGAAGAAACTCTACAGACCTCAAGATAAATGGAAATAAAACCATTCTAGTCACATCATAATAAAAAATGTTGACAACCAAATACAGAAGATGTCTTAAAGGTATCAAGAGAAAAAAGATACATTACTTTCAAAGAAGCAACAATAAGACCAATAGCCAGTTCCTAAGCAGAAATGATAGAGGTAGATGACAATGGAATGTCACCTTTAAATTACTGAAAGAAATATATGCCAACCTACAATCCTATATCTAGCAAAAACAAAACAAAACAAAGAAACTTTAAGAAATTAAGATACAATAAAATTTTTTTTCAGAAAACAAAGACTGAACTGCACTGAAAGGAATACGTAAGACAAAAGGAATGTACTTTTGGATGGAAGCATGGTTATCTAGGAAGAATTGGAAAGGGTATATTTATGGTAAATCTAAGTGAAATCTGTCAGATTCGATAATAGTAGTCATGCCCTGTGCTGTTTAAAATATGAAAGAATTAAAATACATGGTGAAGTAGCCACAAAAGGCAAGAGATAGGCAAATAAAGTGTTAGAAGGTCCTGGCATTGTCCAAGAAGTGGTGATGTCCTAATATAGGTAGATTTTAAAAAGGTAAGCATGCATATTGCAATCTCTATGGTAATCACTAAAACAATACTAAAGTAGTATATAAATAAGAATCTGATGGAAGGAAGAAAGTATAATAATCAAAAAATATTTGAGTAACTCAAAAGAAGACAAGAAGCTATAATAAAAATGGAACAATAAACAGAGGAGACATATAAAACAAGTAGTGAAAAGGTAGTTTTAACTCCAGTATATCAAGAATTACACCAAGTATAAAGGGACTAAATATTCCAATTAAAAGCTAATATTACCAGACTAGATTTTAAAAAGACACGAAGTATATACTGCTTATAAGAAATATGCATTAAAGGTGGGGACATTGAAGAACTAAATGCAAAACTGTGGAAAAAGACCATCAGAATCCTAACCAAAAAAATGCTGGTGTATTGATAATATCAGACAAAATAGACTTTAAGATAAAAATATTACTAGACACAAAGAGAACGTTTTCTAGTGATAAAGGGTCTTTCAACAGGAATATATAACAAATTGGGGGCGCCTGGGTGGCACAGCGGTTAAAGCGTCTGCCTTCGGCTCAGGGCGTGATCCCGGCGTTCCGGGTTCGAGCCCCACGTCAGGCTCCTCCTCTATGAGCCTGCTTCTTCCTCTCCCACTCCCCCTGCTTGTGTTCCCTCTCTCGCTGGCTGTCTCTATCTCTGTCAAATAAATAAATAAAAAATCTTTAAAAAAAAAAAAGGAATATATAACAAATTGAATTTGTTCCTGAATTTCACTGGATTAAAGTTATGTAAAATATATTCCTTGACCACAGTGAAATTAAGCAAGAAATCAATAAAGAAAAGATAACTAGAAATTTCCAAATGCTTAGGAGTTAAGCTTCCTCATTTTTTTTTGTGTTCTATCAATTACAGAGAGAAGTATCTTAAAATCTTCAGCCATAATTGTGTATTACTGATTTCTTGTTTAATTTCACTGTGGTCAAAAATTATATTTTGTATAATTTCAATGCAGTGAAATTTACCAAGGTATGTTTTATGGCCAAATACTCGTTTTGGTAAAGGTTCTGTGTGTTCTTGAAAATGATGTGTATTCTGCAGTTGTTAGTTAAGCAATATATTACATAATGATCCACAAATGAAAGAAAAGATCATAATGGAAATCAGAAAATATTTTGAACTTAATGACAATGAAAATATGACATTCAAGCCATTAAACTAAAATGATGCTCGAAGGGAATCTCTAACACAGAAGGCAAATGAATGGATAAAGAAGATGTGGTATATATTTATGCATATATATACATATATATGCATATAGACACACACACATATATACACAATGAAATATTACTCAGGCATCAAAAAGAATGAAATCTTGCCATGTGCAGTGATGTGGCATACAGTATTAAATACCTAGGAATAAATCTAACAAAGGTATATAAGATGTCTACACAGACAACTATTAAATTTTACTTAGAAAATTTAAAAAAGAGGGAGTCATCACCTGTGTTAAGTGCTGCTGACAGTGGGTGAGGCGGGGGAGAATCAACCCCTGGATGTGACAATATGGAACTTGGTGGTTTCTTTGGAATGAGCATTTTCAGTATAACAGGCCAATTTCAAGGTAAAAGGCTGATTCTCAGAAGTTCAAAAGAGAGGAGGAGGTGAGGGTTTGGAGACAGCAGGAATGGGCAGTTATCAGAGCAGTTTTTTTCTCATACAGGATAGCAGAGAAATAGGACGGTGGCTGAAGAGGAGCATGGGGTCAAGGAAGGTCTTCGTTGGCTTCTCTTCTTTTTGTTTTTTGGAAAGTTGGAGACGTGGCAGCGTACAGTGGAGGAGTTGTGGATTAGAGTTGTGGTTTCTTCCACAGGATTCTGGGCTCTGTGTCAGCCAGGGAGCGCGGGTGGACATCGAGTTCTGTGTCTGCAAACATCCATGATGTTTAAAAGGTTTCCTGAGCACTGGTAGGGAAGTGAAGAGACAACTGTGTTCAAAATACATGGAGTAGTTCTCAGGTTCAGCTCTGGCTTAACCCCAGTTCTTTGTAAAGTAATCAAATCACTCGACCTGCATACATTTCTTCATTGTCTCCTGTTTATCCTGGAATAAAGTTAAAACTGCCTTAGCATGGCTTGAAAGGCTCACAACCGCCTAGCGGCCACCCACCAATCTCTACTCCATCTCCCACATTCTGTGCTCCCCTCTGGCTTGCCTGGGGTAACCAGCTGAGGGGCTTCATAGAATGTGAGGCCTCCCATTTTAAAATCTAGGAAGTCTCGGGCAAACCAGGACAAGGTACTCACCCTGTGCCTCCTCTCCCCTCACACATGCCCAAATTCCTGAAAATCTCTGGCAATTCCCTGAATGCACTTGACTCTGTCTTGACTTTGCACAGCTACTGTTCTGCTGTAATATCCACCCCTTGTCTTTTCTCTTGATTAGGTCCTTTCCTCCCCTTTGAAAACTCAGGTCAAAGGTTACATTTTCCAAGAAGGCTTCACTGTCCTTCACTGCCTCCTGACCCCTGTTTTGAATTGGGTCCCTACTTGTGTGATCCATAGCATTCTGTACTTACACTTATCATAATTCTTATCACGTCAAATTGATATTTTAATCCCTCTGTTAGATTGCAAGTTCCTTGAGTTATAGGAACTATGATTTTCATCTTCGTATCCTGAATGCTCAGCATCATACCCAGAATATACTGATGAATAAATGCTTATTGAATACAAGAATGTGTAAACAGGCATCACGGTAGGTAGAAGAACCAAAGAAGGTTACGGCTGGAAGAAACCATAGAGCAGTGGTTCCTAAGCAATGGGTAGCCCTCCACTTCTCCCTGGAGTCGCCAGAATTGAATCCATCTGTGAAATGTATATATTGACCTCATAGGGTTTGTGAAGATAAAACGAATGATAACTCTTGAATTCTTAGGGTAACTTTTTAGTATATTGTACGTCCTCTGCTTACCTACTGTTGAGTAACAAAGCATCTCAGAGCGTAGTGGCTTAAACAGCAATAATAATTTATTTAATATGATCTGTCTGGTTCTGGGGGTTGACTGGGCTAGGTGAGTGTGGCTTGGGATTTCTAATGTGATTGCAGTCAGACAGCAGCTGGAGCTGGGGTTCTCGCAGACTTCTTCATCACATGGGCCCAGGAGACTCAAATGATGGATAGTTGGCATAGCTGGGCTCATTGGGCATCTTTCTGTCTATATGGTCTTCCAGCTGGTCTTCCAGAATGACAAACCTCCAGGTAGTGAGATTTCATATGTGGCATCTAAAGCCTTCAAGAACAAGAATTTCCAGAGAACCGAGGGGAAGCAGCATGGTCTTTTATGACCCAGCCCATGCATTTTAACAGACGTGATATTGTCCTCTGGGGGCAAAAGTTGGTCCATGGGGAAGTGGGAAAAAGTATTAATCTTTTTATGTAAAAAAACCCCAGACATACATGCAGTATAAGAAATATATATATATAATTAAAATATTATGGAAGTGGGTAAGTGATTAGGGAAAAAATGTCTGAAAAGGCTTTTTAGGGAGGCAGTAATGAATACAAGAGGTTGAGAAACAGCTACTTGGTCTTAGAAGTTCCGTAGTGCCATTTTAGCTGTACTCTAATGGTCAAAATAGTCACAAGCTGGCCCAGGGTCAAGGGGAGGCACAGAGATCCCTACCTCTTAACGGGAAGAGTGTCAAAGGATTTGCTGCCGCATTTAAATCCACTAGAATAAATATTCTACCTATCTTCCTAGTTCTAGACTACGGACTCTGAGAAACAAACTGAGGGCTTCAGAGGGGAGGAGGGTGGGGGAATGGGATAGGCTGGTGATGGGTAGTAAGGAGGGCACGTATTGCATGGTGTACTGGGTGTTATATGCAACTAATGAATCATGGAACTTTACATCAAAAACCAGGGATGTACTGTATGGTGACATAATATAATAAAAAATAATAAAAAAAGATTAAATATTCTATAGATTGCTGCAATTCTGGGGCTCGGTCAAATGCCAAGCTGTACCACGCAGGCCACGCAACACAGCAAGGAGAGGGAACCTGCGAAGAGGCAGAGGGAACTTAAACCTGTGACAGACCGCGAGGTCTTGTTTATGGGTTCTTATGCGAACTTCCCCCTCCAGTGCATGGAAGGAGGAGAAGGCCGGGGCCGTGAAGTCTCCTCTGCTAGCTTCATAGTCCAGAGAGGCTCCCGTGAAAGCATGCTATATAACTGTGGATGCTTCCAGAGACACTGTGATACCTGGGCAGCTGTGACTGTGTAGTGATTACTGCTTACTCACACATACCTGTTTGAAACATTAGTGGGTGGGACCTTCTTATTTTGCAAACCAGAAGACTTACCTGGAGAGGGACAGTAGTTTGGCCAATGTCACACACAGAGATAGAGGGCTGTGACCCTGCTTTGGTAGGTTCCCACTTCAGTGTTGATTCCCATGCCCTGGAGAATAATTAGAGAAATCATTAGCAACTGATTGACTGCAGTTGTAAGTGGGTGAAAATGTTGGACCCGGAGGAACTCCAGTAGGGCCAGGGCTGTCTCCAGGCAGGAGGGAGAGCCGTGGGCTCTGCTCCGGTGGTCTGTGGACCAGCTTCTACCCCTCAGTGAGAGCAGGTTGCCTCAGAATGCCCCTCCTTCTCATGGGTACCTCCTTTTCTTCTCTGGATATCTTAGTATACTCATTTATCTTTTCTCTCTGTCCTTACAAAACAAATGCGTCTTCATTTATATTTCAGAAGTGACTTTATATTTCAGAAGTATATTTCTTTTTTTTTTTATAATGATTTTTTATTATATTATATTAGTCACCATACAGTACATCCCCGGTTTTCGATGTAAGGCTCGATGATTCATTAGTTGTGTATAACACCCAGTGCACCATGCAATATGTGCCCTCCTTACTACCCATCACCGGCCTATCCCATTCCCCCACCCCCCTGCCCTCTGTAGCCCTCAGTTTGTTTCTCATAGTCCACAGTCTCTCATGTTTCATTCCCCCTTCTGATTACCCCCCCTTTCTTTATCCCTTTCTTCCCCTACTGATCATTCTTGTTCTTATGTTCCATAGATGAGAGAAATCATATGATAGTCGTCTTTCTCTGCTTGACTTATTTCACTTAGCATTATCGCCTCCAGTGCCGTCCATGTTGTAGCAAATGTTGAGAACTCGTTCTTTCTGATTGCTGAGTAATATTCCATTGTATATATGGACCACAACTTCTTAATCCAGTCATCTGTTGAAGGGCATCTCGGCTCCTTCCACGATTTAGCTATTGTGGACATTGCTGCTATGAACATTGGTGTGCATATGGCCCTTCTTCAGAAGTATATTTCATTTTTATACCTCATCTTTCCTTTTCAAAACCTAATGTGGGGGCGCCTGGGTGGCTTAGTTGGTTGAACATCCGATTCTTGTTTCAGTTCAGGTCATGATCTCCTGGGTCATGAGATCAAGCCCTGCATCAGGCTCCTTGGTCAGTGGGAAGTCTGCTGGGGATTCTCTCTCTCCCTCTGCCCCTCTCCCTCCTTGCATGCACACATGCACGCTCTCTCTCAAATAAATACAATATAAAAAAAAAACCTAAAAACCTAACATGATGCGTGGGTTGGTTCATAAGGGTGGAGGGTGAGGATAGCAAGGAGAGGGAAATGCAAACTCAAGTTTGGCCCAACCTCGGTACCTTTTGGGAGTGGTCTTAAAAATGACTTATCTTTGGGTTGCCTTTCTTTGGATTATTGATCAGGTAGGTGGTCCAGTAAGCCTCAAGGAAATGGAAAATGGGCTGGTCCTTACCGGAATCAACAGAAAGGACAGTGTATCTCTCGTATGTTAATTCAAACAACCCCCAGAAAGCAGCTTAAGCATCAGTACATTTGTGTTTTTGACCTAGTAATTCCACTTCTTAGAATGTCTTCTAAGAAAAGAATGGAAGAGGTGGATAAAGATAAATTTAGGGATAGGATGTTCATCCCAGTGTTGTTTATAATAGTGAAAAAATTGGAAATGGTCCAACTTTTCAGCAGTGGAGATTTTGTTCAATAATTGTGCTATAATGGAAATGCTATGCATACCCACAACGACGACCACAAAGTGTGGCACATAATAGGGAAAGGAGCTTGGTGAGCGAAGGCTCTGCCAGAAGTCTTTCATACATGAAGGGAAGCAAAAGTAGCTTTTGTCAAAATCTACCTCAGTGATTCTTAACATGTTTTGGGTCACAAGTTCTTTGAGAATGTGTTAAATTCCTCGCCCTAAAGAATTCAGGCTCCTGCTGCAATCTGGGGGTCCTCAGGTTAAGAACCCTTGGTGTATGTGGTAAGCAGAGACCAAGGTGACATGCACTGAGCACCTGCTATGCCCAAAGCACATGTCTGGGTACCATGTGGTTACACAGCTGAAATAGATGAAGTCCATGCCCAAGGAGGCTTCTCGAGCCTCAGGTGGAGTCAGAGAAAGAGTGTCACATAGACCAAGTAGCTGCTATGCTGGAGGCACAAAGCACTGACCAACAAGGCGCCTCAGGCATAGTCCACATAGCTACAGGCCAGTATAGAAGTACGTTCTTCAGGGTTGGGTTACAAAGTAGAAATGGGACTAGCCATTCATTCATTCATTCATTCATTCATTCATCTATTTGTTCATTCAGTTCCTGATCTCTTCTGGGCACTATTTTAAGTGATGGTGATGAAGCAGTGAATGAGAGAAACAAGGTTCTGCTCTCAGGGGAGGTTAGATGCTAGTTGGGAAGACAGGGAGGGAGAAGGGAGATTACTAGCAAAGAAATAAAAATTTAAGTCTCCTAGTGACCACAGGCCCCTGGTGAACTCATCAAGCATTTAGACTCATCTTCGATTCCAAGGATTGGAGGATAGCATGGTTGACCCAGACTTCATGGCCGCCTTGTCCCCCATCCTTGGAGAGGATGTGGCAGCTGGGCTAGCTGCCATAGCCCCAGGCAGGACATGCATAGGCAGATCAAATGGCTGGAGTCCTCTGAAACCTTTCCCTGGCAACAAAAGACGCTGAGTGAGAAACTGCAGAGAGGGTCTTAAAGATGGGGCTTCACCAATAATGAGATGTGAAGCTGAAAGGAACTTTTTAAACTGTTGGTAATAAGAAACTAAGTTCCCTTCAGAAAAACACATGGAAATTTCTTATAAAGCTAACCACACATCTCCCCTTTGACCCAGTGATTCCACTCTTAGGTGTCGACCCAAGAGAAATGAAAACATATGTCCACAGAAAGACTTACTCAAAAGAGTCCATAGCAGTCTTATTCACAATTGCCACAAATTGGAAACAGCCTAGGTGTCCATCAACAGGAGAATGGATAAACAAATCGTGGTATGTTTGTACAAAAGAATGCTATTCAGTAATCAAAGGAAGCATACTCCTGACACAGGCAACATCATGAATGAATCTCATAAACGTTATGTGCACGTGAAACAAACCAGATACAAAAGAGAATATATTGTATAATTTGCTGTTTGTTAAGTTCTGGACTGGTAAAGCTAACCTCGGGTAGAAACAAAGAGGAGTGGTTTCCCATGGAGGAATGGGGTGTGGCATTGACTAAGAAAGGACAAGAGGGAACTTTCTGAACGATGGTAATGGTGTTGTTAGACGTTTGGGTTTCACAGGTGTGTGCATTTGTCAAAACTCAGAGTGGTACTCTCAAGATTTGTTTATTATGTTTTATGTAAATTTTACCGCAAAGAAAAAAAGTCTTAATGATATGCATGCTGAAGTGCTTGGAGTAGAGGGTACTGATGTCTACAACTTTGAAATGCATAAAAAATGAGATGAAAGATAAATGGATAGGTAATATGATAAAGCAAGTATAATAGAATGTTGATTATAGAGTCAAAGACATGGATAGATGACGGTTTACTGTATAATTCGTTCAACTTTTTTTTTTAAAGATTTATTTATTTATTTTGAGAGAGAGAGTACATGGAAGCGGGGGGGGGGAGAGAGAGTCAAGCAGACTCCACGCTGAGTGTGGAGCCCAATGTGGGGCTCCATCTTGTGACCCTGGAATCACAACCTGAGTCAAAACCAAAAGTCGGATGCTCAGCCATCTGCACCACTCAGGCACCCCTCAACTTTTCTTTATAATAAAATGCTGGGAAGAAAACAATTATTGTTGAATAATAAACTACTCAAAGATTTGGCGACTTAAAACATTACTTAGTTCTCACTGTTCTATCATTTGCCCAGATGGTCATTCTGCTTTGCAGGATTTCAGCTGGGATGTTGAGATGGCCGGAAAGTCCCGAATAGTCTCACTTCACTGGTCTTGGTGCTGGCCATCAGCTGGGAGCTCAGCTGAGGCTATTGGCCAGGGCCCCCTGTTCCCTCCCCCGCTGACCTCTTCACGTGGCTACTTGAGCTTTGTCATGACATCGTGACCAGCTTCCAAGAGGGAAGTCCTTGGAGGAAGGAAGCAGAAGCTGCCAGTCTTCATTAGTTAGGTCTGGACGGGGAAATCACACAGTGCTAGTTTTGCTGCATTCAGGGTTCAAGGGAAGAAAAATGGAGTCCATCTCCCAGTGGGAGGAGTGACAAGAATTTGCAGCCATCCTTAACCTCTAATTTTTTGACCAACCACTCTGCAGGACAAATTGCCTTATTTTTATATTTTATATTCTCGATAGAAAATACTATAAAATCACTATCAAAGGTGGAGTCATCCAGGGAGAATGTAGTCCAAATATGCAGGAGAAGAAAGATTATGGAGGTATTTTAGGAAATTAATTGATAACGATATGATCATGTTGTTTTCCCAGATTTTTCTGGATTTTGTGGTATTGGCCAGTTTTTGAAAATGGTTTTAAAACTGTGGTGATTTCTTTTTTTCATTCTGAACAAATATTTACTTTCAACTTCATTTTGAACTTGTAACTTTGAATTTTTTTTCCTTGAAAAAGGCACCCAAATTGTATATGTTTCACACTACACAAACCTGGATTCATCTCTGCGTAAGAGTAAAATATGAACGTTATTTATCTTTGCTATAGGCCAGCTAGGATTCTCTGCCCTGGGTCTATGGATTATGTCAAAGTGAAAAACACCATACATACAGACAGTTCATGCCTTTTCTAGTTGGGTTGCCTCATTGAGAGCATTTCCTTTTCTCAGGTGGTAAATTTTCTTATTCAAATTAGTAATGCTTTATCCTAGGCTGATGTTTGGGGCCAGTGTTTTGGTTTCAGATCACAGTGCTGGAGGGTAGCTCGAGGTGTGAAGACCACACCTCCCGGTTAATCTGAGCCCATCCTGGTTCATACTTTTTCTGATGTAACTGTGTCATCTCTCTTCCTAAAGGCTCCTGCTTTGGGCCATCAGCATGTGGTACTCGTGGAACTTCCAAGTGGGGTGCCTTAATCCAGGGGCTGGATCAGGGGTCCCTCCTTGCCTCAGCCTTTGAACCTTAGGCTCACATGTGTATTTCTCAGCTTCAGCTTGAGTCAGTGGACAATTTTGCTTGTATGTGCCCTTGGCCAATAGACGGTTCTTTCCAAGAGTTAATGCTCATTCTCCTAAATGATTATTCAGGATTTCTGTTGATCCGTTTAGTGTTGGTTTTATTGTACTTAAGGTAAATCCCATTTCTGAGATCATTACTACCATGGAGGTGGGATTGCGTGTGTATTTTTGCTGCTGCTTTTTGATCCTTTCATTTTTAAAATCCTCTTTAAATCCTCTTTGAAATTTTCTTTAACATAGCGTTGCTTCACAGTAGAGATGAACCAGTGGACAGTGCTGAGGACAGTGATCATGGCAATGATAGTGGTGAATTTATCAGTTGGAAATGAGGCACACAATGGTTGGCTAAGATTACATATATGATGATTGCATAGCAGAGTTAGGCAGTGAGGACAGAATTGGTCTCTGTTTCATGCTCAATAAAAGATTTTAACTACGTTGATGCTGTGAAGCATTTTAGGGTGTAGTTTATTAAAAAAAAACCATACGTTACCTTGGAATTAACTTAACCAGAGACGTAAAGGATCTATATTCTAGAAACTATAAATCACTCTTGAAAGACATTGAGGAAGACACAAAAAGATGGAAAAATATTCCATGCTCATGGATCGGAAGAATTAACATAGTTAAAATGTCCATGCTACCCAGTGCAATCTACACTTTCAATGCTATCCTGATCAAAATACCAAGGACGTTTTTCAAGGAACTGGAACAAATAGTCCTTAAGTTTGTATGGAACCGGAAAAGGCCCCGAATCGCCAAGGAACTGTTGAAAAGGAAAAACAAAGCTGGGGGCATCACAATGCCGGATTTCGAGCTGTACTACAAAGCTGTGATCACAAAGACAGCATGGTACTGGCACAAAAACAGACACATAGACCAATGGAACAGAATAGAGAACCCAGAAATGGACCCTCGGCTCTCTGAGCAACTAATCTTTGATAAAGCAGGAAAAAACATCCAGTGGAAAAAAGACAGTCTCTTCAATAAATGGTGCTGGGAAAATTGGACAGCTACATGCAAAAGAATGAAACTTGACCACTCTCTCACACCATACACAAAAATAAACTCCAAAATGGATGAAAGACCTCGATGTGAGACAGGAATCCATCAAAATCCTGGAGGACAACATAGGCAACAACCTCTACGACATCGGCCAAAGCAACCTTTTTCATGATACATCCCCAAAGGCAAGAGAAACAAAAGATAAAATGAATTTATGGGACTTCATCAAGATTAAAAGCTTCTGCACAGCCAAGGAAACAATAAAAAAAACTAAGAGGCAGCCCATGGAATGGGAGAATATATTTGCAAATGATGCTACAGATAAAAGACTGGTATCCAAGATCTACAAAGAACTTCTCAAACTCAATACGCGAGAAACAAATAAACAAATCATAAAATGGGCAGAAGATATGAACAGACACTTTTCCAATGAGGACATACAAATGGCTAACAGACATATGAAAAAATGTTCAAAATCATTAGCCATCAGGGAAATTCAAATCAAAACCACACTAAGATACCACCTTACGCCAGTTAGAATGGCAAAAATCAACAAGGCAAGAAACAACAATTGTTGGAGAGGATGTGGAGAAAGGGGATCCCTCCTACATTGTTGGTGGGAATGCAGGTTGGTGCAGCCACTCTGGAAAACAGTGTGAAGGTCCCTTAAAAAGTTAAAAATTGAGCTACCCTATGACCCAGCCATTGCAATACTGGGTATTTACCCCAAAGATACGTAGTGAAGAGAAGGGCCATATGCACCCCAATGTTCATAGCAGCATTATCCACAATAGCTAAATCGTGGAAGGAACCGAGATGCCCTTCAACAGATGACTGGATTAAGAAGTTGTGGTCCATATATACAATGGAATATTACTCAGCTATCAGAAAGAACGAGTTCTCAACATTTGCTGCAACATGGACGGCACTGGAGGAGATAATGCTAAGTGAAATAAGTCAAGCAGAGAAAGACAATTATCATATGATTTCCCTCATCTATGGAACATAAGAACTAGGAAGATCGGTAGGGGAAGAAAGGGATAAAGAAAGGGGGGTAATCAGAAGGGGGAGTGAAGCATGGGAGACTATGGACTCTGAGAAAGAAACTGAGGGCTTCAGAGGGGAGGGGGGTGGGGGAATGGGATAGACTGGTGATGGGTAGTAAGGAGGGCACCTATTGCATGGTGCACTGGGTGTTATATGCAACGAATGAATCGTCGAGCCTTGCATCAGAAACCAGGGATGTACTGTATGGTGACTAACATAGTGTAATAAAAAAACGTTAAAAAAAATAAAACTAAGGATGTCCCATTCTTTATACTACCTTTGAGATTTTCAAATCTAACCCTCCCATTCTATAGACAAGAAAACCGTGGTACAATTATTATTAGAAGCCCAGCGACATGGTGTTTGAATTGTACATCCTGGAGTTTATTTATGAAGAAAGGCGGGAGAGTAGAGTATATTCCAGGGTAATGATGTGCCAACGAACAGAAGAGACTGGGGTAGGTGGAGACATGGGGTTTGTGTGTCTACTACATGTGTTCATGACGTGGTGTAGGGTGGGGTTAGAGAAGCAAGAACAGGGAAGCATAACATGTTATTTAACGCATCTGTTGAAGTCCATGGTGTGCTGGTAATGTTAACGATGGACTCTTGGTGGAAGGAGTGAGGTGCAGGGGGAGGGCCTGATTTGTAGCATTTGCCAATTTCTGTGGAGTACATACTCCAAGTATGACTGATTTCAGGCTACCAGTGTGATATTACTGAGCACAGAGTTGGAAAACATAGCATTTCTACGACACAGATGAAATGAATAACTTCAAGAACAAAGATAAACAGTAAGATGTAGTAAAATCATTAGGACGTAATGCATTGTGAGTATTTATTATCTTTGTTTTTAATGTAATTTATTTAATTGCAAATTTATATCGTTATGCTTAATGACTGGCTTACAAAATTCCTGAACATGTAATAATTGCCGTCTGGTAAGAGCTGGCTCCAGCATACCACTGCAGGAAATCAACCAGTCTGTTTGCATGATGTCACAGACCAAATTTTGCCTCGAACTCTTGACAGCATGTGCCTGGAGAGTTGGAAAACCATAGAGATACCACATTTTATTTTGGAATGGACCATCTGATCATGCTATTAGCAGAATACAACTTGGAATCTCAGGGAGATGAATTTTATTGTGTTTAATGTGGAGCAAATGTTCTTTCCTTTTATGCTTCCTTAGAGGTCAGCTGTTCTTTCTAGCTTTGGGGTTTGAGGAAAGCTGATGGCTGATTGTTTACACTTGGGGTAGTGGGGATACTTTCTAATGACCATTGGCTAGAGTATCTCTTACCCTTTTGGCATCTCCTCCCTCAATTTCCTTCAGCAAATATCATGGTCAACAAGGTGCTTCTTTGTTTGTTTCCCAGGGTCCATAGTCTCTCATGGTTCATTCACAAACCGAGGGCTTTGGAGGGGAGGGTGGGGGATCAGGATAGACCGGTGATGGGTATTAAGGAGGGCATGTATTGCATGGTGCACTGGGTGTTATACGCAAGTAATGAATCATGGAACTTTACATCAAAAACTTGGGATATACTGTATGGTGACTAACATAATAATAAATTATTATTAAAACAACAACAACAATAACAAGGTGCTTCTTGACTTCTCTCTCCAGGTTCATTTTCCCTGTGTGTGTTCTAAGCCCCAGCCACCTTGAACTGGGCACAGATGGCAGTGTATCTCATTCCCACCCCTCTGTGCCTTACTCATGCTGTCCTCTCTTTCTGGGTGCCTTTTCCCCTACCATCCTCTATCCTACTCCCAATCAGCTAACTCCCACTCTCCCCAGCTAACTCTGATACACCCTTATCTCCGAATTAAGCACCTACAGGGTAGCTCCCCAATTGTCCCAGGCTGTATGAGTGATCATCCTGCTTCAGCACAACCTTACTTTTTACATTTCATGGAAAATATTTGTTGTCTTTCTGTAGGTACCCCCAAATACTTGCACTGTGTCTTTTAGAGCTGTTTCTAGGCATAATACAGCACATCACTGTACACAGTAGGAAATCCATAAATGCTGCCTATTTTGTGAATCTTTATTTTCCTTCTCACCAAAATTATTCTCCTCCTGAGTCATTTCTTCCATTCCCATGTACCTAGCCTGAAATTGAAAGTCTCAAAAATCTGTCTTTACTCTCTTCTTCTGGTATCACCTCTTAAGTCTCTGGCAAGAAATTTTCTCCCCTTAAGTGATGAGTCATAGGAGGAAAGAGATAATTTTCTGAAAGTGGTGGCTCAGAAGAGTACCTTTCACTGAAAGGTTATTCCTGAAGGCTGGCTGCTGTTAGTCAAATCAGCCCACTTTAAGATAATGTCATTGGGAATTAAAGGCTTACTGTTTCCAGAATTATGTCCCTCAATTAGAGGCAAATTGTCCAGGAAAGGAAAAAGAAAACCTCTATGAAGGACTCTGAGCTCCTGGGGAAGGTGAAAAGCAGGAGAGTAATGAGCAAGTTAGCTTACTGATGCTGCCTCCTGATTGGAGGTGGGAAAATGGTTGTCAGAGAGCTGTTCGGAACATGTCAGAAGAGAACTATGTAAGTTCAGAACTGGCAGAATGTCTATATAAGTTCAGGTGACTTTCAAGGATAAAATAAGAACAGTGCCTATTTATTTTTCTTTCTGAGTTTGGACCTGGAATCTCCATTGTTCTCTCTCATCATCTCCCAAAGCTGAAACCACAGTGTGATAGAGAATGCGAAGTGGTTGACCAGACATTCCAGCTCCCTCCCTGTGGTGCTCCTCCTCCACTCCACTGATGGCAGGCTTGACCACGTGGTTTGCTTTGGCCAAGGCAGTGTGAGTAGAAGTAATCTGTGTCATGTTGAAGCTCAAGTTTTAAGGGCTGATCTCCTAAAAAGAGGCTGCCCTGTTAGCCTGGGTCTCAGACTGAAGGCAACATGGATGGAGCTGCAGTTGACCTGGGTGGGGTGAGGGGGAGACAACTGAGACAATTGAGAATGAAATCCTATGGTTGTAAGTCCCTGGGAGGTAGGAGTTCTTTGTTACTACAGCAAATCTTATCCTATACTGATTGGTAGTCAGTTAAATGAGCTTATTAGATTACCATATTTCATAAAGAAAGGAAGGGAAAAGAGCTTAATTTTTTTAAAAAAGGCTTTCATCAACATTAACTTATTCAATGTTTATTTTAGAGAGAAGTGAATTAATATACAATAAATAAACGTTTCCTCTTTCTGTAATTGTCTCTAACCTGGCATTATCTTTTGTGTTTCTACAGATAAGTTGATTGGTGGTTGGTCTAGTCATTCTTTGAATTTGTATAAAGTGCCTACTATCACCCAAGCCCTGTGCTAGGTCCTGGGACATAGCAGTAAACAGTTGAGGTCCTGGTCCTTACGAAGCTTTCACTTTGGTTGGGCTAGGCAAATAAAAAAATAAAGACTAAATAATAAACATGGTGACTTCAGAAAGTGATTAGGTTGTAAGAACAATAAAAGAGGGTCAAGTGATAGAGAATGACTGTGTGGTAAGGCAAGGGCATGGGGCATTTTAATTCATCATGTAGATGTTCCTCCCTATACATTACAGAGAAATAGAACTGATGTGCACAAATGCCTCCCCCCCCCTTTTTAATGGGATTATAGTTTTATGTCCATTCCTTTAATAAGAGCAGTGGAATAACTTAAAGCTGAGAGCCATTTTATTTCACAGATACTCTTTTTGTGATACAAACATTCCTCTTCTAATTCATCTGGAGTTAAGTCTGAATTTTATCTATAAAAGGACTTCATTCCAATGTTGAAGAGGACTCTTCCTGGATGACATCATAAAGACCTTGGTTTCTGAAGTGGCCAGGGAAGCTGAATGACAGGGCAGTTAACTTTAGTTTGGTTCCAGAACATGGGCCCCATGTGTTCTGTGAAGCTCTGATCTAGGGCATTCCTTTTTCTGAAAGCAGGGCTCCCCTGTGGACAAGGTCTACCATCTGCCTCTAACAAGGCTAAGTTGAGCTCAGAGTACTAATGGTCACAGTCACAAAAAGCATACCAACTGGCTTTTATGTTTTCAAATTCAGAGAAGCCAATAAAACCACAAAAGTAGAGAATTATTCATATTCATCGAAAGTTCACTCCTACCTTTTGCAACAATTCTATTCTCCAGTCAGAATCCTAAAACGTCAAAGGTAAGAGACATGAAGCTCATCATTTTACAGTTATGGGAACTGAGACCAAGATTAAAATGAGTTGTCTGAGTTTGTTTGTTTATTCATTCATTCAACAACTATTTATTGAGCACCGACTCACTTGGAGCTGGGCCCCAAGCTGCTCCCTGTAATTATAATGGGGAACAAAACAGTCTTTGTTCCTAGGAAGTTTACAGGGTAGTATGTCTATTGGGAGTAAGAGCTGTGAAAGAAAGGCAAATCTTTCTATGAGAACTTGTCCCTAAGTAGCCTGATCTGGGTTTGGGGGCAGTGTTCAGGAAGGATTCCCTGAGGAGAGGACTCTGCAGCAGAGGTCTGTAGGATGAGTAAGATTTAATAAGGAGAAGGGCATATAAAGAGAGTGCCATGAGAACCTTCCAGAGCAGGGGGAAAAGCACCTACAAAGGACCTCTGGTGATGGGAGTATGGCATTCTCAAGAAACTGAAAGTAACTGAGGTTGGAAAGTAGAGACCAAGGACCATACATTGTCTCCAGGGAGGCTGTAGACAGTTAAGAGCACAATGAAGAACCTCTAAGAAAGGAATGACATGAGCAAATTTCTTCTTTGAAAAGAACATGTTAACTAGCAATAGAAGGGCTCTCCATTAATACAATAAAGATTACAAGAAGCCTATAGCAAATATCGTACTTCATGGTGAAATATTGAAAGCCTTTCCCCTTGATACCAGGAATAAAACAAGGATTTCTTTTATCACTACTTTCTGGAAGTTGTAGACAGTTGTAATAAGGGTAGAAAAAGAAATAAAAATCATAATTATTGAGGAATAAAAAGACCTGTTACTATTTATGGGGGGGAAATGATTATGTATGTAGAAAATCCAGAAGAATCTACACATAAATTATTAGCACTAATAAATGAACTTGGCAAGGTTACTGGATACAAAGACAATCTACAAAAATACGTTGTTTTTAATGCTAGCAGCAATAAAACAAAGTTTTAATAAGGCACATTTATAATGACATAAAAATTTGATATTTCAAGATCTAATAAAAATTTCAAAAACTGTGATCATTAATGAAATTAAAGAAGACCAATAATTGGATAGATCATATTTGTGGATCGGATAATACCATATTGTACAGATGTCAGTTTTTCCTGAATTCATCTGTACATTCACAGTAATCCCAATAAAAATCTCCTACCTTTTGGGGGCAGAAGTTGACAAGATAATTTAAAATATGTGGAAATGCAAAGGGTTAAGGCTAGTGAAAGCAATCTAGAAGAAGAAAAAAAACAGGTGAAGGACATACTATTATATACCTCTCCTACATTTCTTCTGTGATAGTTTTGGTTTGTTTTTTGGTTTTGCTTGCTTCGTCCTTCACAATTAAGTCTATAATCCCCCTGTCATCTTTTTAATATGAGTATCTAATTGACCCAGCACCATTTATTTAAAACAAACAAACATATATTTCACTACCACACTGCTTGTCACCTTATAAATCAAGTGACTGTGTTTGTGTGATTCTGTATCTGGGTCTTCTACTCCACTGGTCTTTTTTTGTCCATCCATTTGTCAATATGAAGGTCTTAATTACTATAGTTTTTAATAAGCCTCGGTATGGGGGTGCCTAGCTGGCTCATTCGGTGGAGTATGCAACTCTTCCTCTTGGGGTCGTAAGTTGGAGCCCCACACTGGGTATGGAGATTACTTTAAAAAGTAATGATAAGAAAATGTAAGAGAGCATGATCATGGGGTGGGCAAAAATACTTTTAGGATACAAAAAACTCTAGCCAGAGAGGAAGAAGGAATAGGTAAATTGGACTACATTAAAATTAAGAGCTTCTGTTCTTCAGCAGATTCCATTAAGGGAGTGAAAAGGGGGTTCATGGAATGAAAGAAGGTATTTGCAAAGCCTACAGTTGACAGAAGACTCATTTCCATAACATATAAAGACCCTTACAAATCAATAATAAAAAAGGCAGGCAGCTTAATAGAAAAAATGAGCAAAGGATTTTCACATCCATCTCACAAAAAGGGACATACAAAGAGCCAAAAAGCACATGAAAACTGTTCAATCTCATTAGGAATCAGGGAAATGCAAATGAAAAGCACAATGGTACATGTTCATACCCCCACCAGAATGGCTAAATTGAAAGTGACAGATGATATCTAATGTTGAAAGGAATGTGGAGTGATCAGAACAATGATACAGTGCTAGGAGTGCAGGTTGGTTACAAAGATTTTGGAAAATTGACTGTGTCCGCAAATGTTGAACATATTCCCACAGTGTGTCCCAACACTTGGGCTTCTCTGTACCCATCAGAAATGCATACATATGTTTGCCCAAGTACATGTATGGAAAATACTAGAACATTTATATTTTATTTTATTTTATTATTATTTTTTAAAGATTTTATTTATTTATTCGACGGAGATAGAGACAGCCAACGAGAGAAGGAACACAAGCAGGGAGAGTGGGAGAGGAAGAAGCAGGCTCATAGCAGAGGAGCCTGATGTGGGGCTCGATCCCAGATCGCCGGGATCACACCCTGAGCCGAAGGCAGACGCTTAACCGCTGTGCCACCCAGGCGCCCCTATTGTATTTTAAAAGCACAATGTAGTGTACTATAGTATGCCTAGTGTAATGACTAGAGGAGGTGCGTACGGGTGGAGGGGGGTGGGTCCTAGGGATACCACTGGTGTTCTGCTTCTTCATCCAGGAGCTGGTTTTGTGGGTATGATCACTTTGCAAACGCTCATCAAATTGTACCTTATGATTTGTGTATATGCTGTACCTAATGTTATACTGAAATAAAAATTTCACTTTAAAAAAACAACCGAATTCCTGCAGAGTAGAGAAGACAGCAGTGTGGGCTGTCTGGATGTGGGGTGACAGGCAGCTCTTGCAAGATCCCAGGCACAAGATGGAGCTGGTAGTTGAGAAGTAGCAGAATAGGTTCTGGAGAAGAAAACCAAGAGGCCTTAGTGATGCATTGGCTAGGGCAGGATCCATGAAAGGGAGGTGTCAACATTGACTCCCAGGTGTTGACTTGTGTAACCAGGCAAAGGAGTTTTCCTCCCCAGAGAAGGGGAGCATTGGAGAGGGGCCAGATTATTGGGCAAGTGGGTGGTAGAGATGAAGTTGGGGTTCCAGAAAGTGCACAAGTAGTGTGTACCTAGGCAGTTGGGTATGTAGGTCTGGAGTCCAGAAGAAAGACTTGAAAGGCAAGAAAGTTCCATGAGGAAGTGGAACTTGAACTGAGTCTTTTGAATAAAGATATCAATTATCCACATGCCAGGCACCCCTGGGCTAAACACTTCACCCATGTAGTCTCTTTCAGTTCCCATGTCCATGGTGACTCTATGAGCATGCGATGTTACCAAAGAGCCAAGGTATGCTTAGAGAAGTTAAGCAAATTGCAGATGGGTTGAGCTTTAGGAGGTGGGTAGGAAGGTGGATGGCAGGGATTTTCAGATTCAGATCTTCTGAACTGAAGTTCTGGGTGTTGTTGTTGAATCCCGTGACTCAGTGGACTTCAGTGTTATGGACCCCAGATGAGCATGCCAGGGCAGCCACAGCATTTCTATCAGAAGAAATATACACTATTTCTCTGTATATATACACTGTGTGCGTGTGCATGTGTGTGTATATATAAATATGTGTATATATACATATATATATACACACATACACACTGGACTATATATATCCATCTGTCAGTCTGGGAAGGAGCTCAGAGGTTTGGACTTCATAATCGTTCCAGATCAGGTTTAGAAGATAAACTCTCAACGTTCAAACCTAGTTAAGCCACCTGCCAGCTAAGTGACCTTGGGCAAATCTCTTAACTTATCCATGCTTGTGTTCTCTGTGGTTGCATTAAAAAAACCACAACACACATTTATCATCTGACAGGCTTTATGGGGGCAGGAATCTGGGCACTCCTCAGCGGGGTCTTCTGCTCATGGTCTCTCACAGGCTGAATGAGGGGTCGGTCAGGGCTGAGCTCTCATCTGAGGCTTGTCTGGGGAAGGATCTGCCTTCAAGCTCACATGCTGGCAGGATCCAAATCCCTGCAGGAGATCAGACTGAGGGCCTTAAGTCCTTGCTAAGTGTCAGCTGGAGGCTACTCTGAGTTCCTTCTGATGCAGGGCTATCTGTACGATGGCTTAACTCATCAAAGCTGGCAATGAAGACAGTCAGTGAGACCGTCTCCTAGCAAGATGGAAGTTATAACCTTAAGTAGCATATCACCAAATGACATCCCATCACCTTTGTGCTATCCTATTGATTAGAGCCAAGTCCCAGATCCTGCCCGCATTCAAGGGGAGAGGACCACACAAGGTATGAACACCAGGAGTCAGGGATCATGAGGGGCCACTTTTGTGTCTGTCTGCCATGATGCCTCAGTGTTCTCATCTATAGAATGGGAATGGCAATAACATCCAGCTCATGGGTGGTTGTGTGGAGTAAAGAAGATAATAAAGATAATACATGTAAAGCACTTAGCACAATTTCTAGAACGTATTTATGCTCCAAAAATGGTTAGTTGCTATTTTTATTCTTCTAATTCTGAAATCACATGGCAGTGTGAAAGGATTCTCTCTCTCTTTTTTTAATAAATAAATTCACCAAAGATGGCCAGCTTCCTCTGGGGCATTTGGAATACAACATCATTTGCAAGCAAAACACGCACACCCAACTGGGAGGGAAGCCCATTTAGTAAAAAGTGAGACAGACCAGTAACCTCCAGGTACCACTGACAGGAAGTGCAAGGTATCCATGTCTGGCACTAAAATATGAAAAGTTAATGCCCCCACTATCTAATTGGGTCCACAGTCCCTTTTCTGCAGGTATATAGACCATGGTTCTATCACATTAGTTTCCAAATCAGCTGCAGCATGGAGATCATGTTGAAGTTCAAATACTGACTCATTGGCGTGCAAGTACAAATATCTGCCTTTTAGTCACGGACGAGGAAAACATGCGTTCTACTTGCTGCTATAAATCAGTAGGCTTTCAAGGGACCCCTTGGTAATGGTGTTGAATGTAAGCCTTCAGAAGTTAGAGGAAGGGTGTTGGACTGGGAGTCAGGGGTCTTGGGTTTGAATTCTGGCTCTAAGGACAATGATCCTTGTGCCTCTGGTCCAGTTACCTCCTTCTGGCCCTCCGTTGGCTCCTCTGGAGTAGGAGAGGTTTTACTCTTTTGCCTCTAGGACTCTTTCCTCTGATGAATTTCTTTGATTCTAAATTTCAAAGGCATGTTGGACTTCTAGGTCTACTAGAAGTCACTGGAGGGGTGGCCTGCCTCTTCCTGTACAAAGGTAGAAGGTCAAGGCACACTGCTTCCGACCCCTGTGCTTAATGTTCATTTCCTAACGTGAACTTCAAGTTGGTCGTGCAAGAACGTTTTGTGCCTAAATGCACCTGAGGATAAAAATAAGCTGCTGTGAGTTTTCCCCAGGGGTGAGCAATTCCACATGCATTAGGAACCTCAGCTTCCACATGACTGCTTGCCACGACGTGTGCGTTCATAGAATGCTAAAATGGTTTTTATTAAAGTTTTTTATTTATTTATTTATTTATTTATTTATTTATTTATTTAATATATAGAGAGAGTACAAGTGGAGGGGGAGGGAGAGTGACAAATAGACTCCGTGTTGAGCGTGGAGCCCAATGCAGGGCTCAGTCTCACCACCCTGAGATCATGACCTGAGCTGAAATCAGGAGTCAGATGCTTAATCAGCTGAGCCACCCAGGTGCCCCAAGATGCTAAAATGTTTTGTGAGAAGGACGCTGGGGCTGATAATACCTGCTGGATGATAAGCCTGCTATTGCCGTTATATTAAGAGGATGTTCTAGGATTTCAGAAGGGGCTGTTAATTTGTTCATCTGCTCATTCAAACATCAGCTAAGCACTTAGTGACTAATGTGTGTCAAACCAGAGCCCTTGGGGATACAGCTCTGAAAGGGGGTTCGGTCTTTGGAAGCCTAGAGTTTAGTGGGATAGGCAAGTAAAGGGGTAATTATATGTACATACAACTGGATGCCTGATGACATTCTTGCTTTAAAATCCTGCTGTCTTTTGGTTGGAGGATGAAGATAGCGGTCCTTCAATAGCCAGGCACTCTTCTCTGGGCTTTACGTATATTAACTCCTTTCGTTTTCATGACAACCCTTTGAGGTAGGTTTTCATTTTAACTCCCATTTTACAGTTGAGGGAATTTGGGGCAGGGGAGAGGTCAAGTTACTTGCTCAAGGTCACACAGCTGGGAAGTGGTAGGTCAGGAGCCTGACTAGGCGGTCTGCTCTTGACCATGCCCCGTGCCTCATAGAGCTGTTCACTCAGTGGGCGTTCACTGCACGTTTGCTACGCGCTGACGATGTGTCTCCTGTCCTGGAGGAGTTCACAGCTCACCACGTGGAAGTCTGTGAGGAGAGGCACGCACGGAATGCTATGGTGTCAATCCGGAGGAGCCCCGTGTGCACACCCACACAGGAGGGCGTGTACCCGTTCACCTTGGTGCCGCCATCTGTACGCACAGGTGGCTGAATAGTCTCTTGAATGCCCAGAACCATCCCTTGCTCCCTGTTTGCTCTTAGCCAAATGTGTATCCCACGACGAAGACAGACAAACCTTCGACTTTCAAGAAATGCCTGAACGGTTTTGTTGCTGTTGCCATATCAGGAACATCTGTTATTATCTAAATAATAACTTTTAAAAATCAACGGTGCACTCTTTTCTTTTTACTCAGACTCATCCTATCATGGATTTGGGGTACTAGTTATATTTCTTCCTGATGTACATTAACATAAATGCACAACAAGGGGCGCCTGGGTGGCACAGTCAGTGAAGCGTCAGATTCTTGGTTTCAGCTCAGGTTGTGATCTCAGGGTCGTGAGATCAAGCCCCACGTTGGGCTCCAGGCCACGCTCAGTGTGGAGTCTGCTTAAGATTCTCTCTCCTTCTGCTTCTGCCCCACCCCCCAACTCTCTTTCTCTCTCTCAAATAAATAAATCTTCTTTTAAAAGATTTTTTTATTTATTTTTGAGAGAGAGAGAGAGCATGAGTGGGGGCGAGGGACAGAGGGAGAACCAGACTCCCTGCTGAGCAGGGAGCCTAACGTAGATCAAATAAATAAATCTTTAAAACAAAATAAATGCACAGCAGTTCACATAAAAATCATCCATGGCCCACATAAAATCCCGCCGTGGCCCGCCACAGAGGAGCCGCCTGCCACACTTCGTGTCGTGCACCACACCACACCGCGGTCGCCTGTCCCCTATTGTGTTGTTAATGAGGCATCATCCTAGGGACTTTTAATTTTTCCAGGAACAAGGGCGAATGCCAACTCAGAATATAAAGTGCTGAAATGGTAACATACCATTTTAATTTATAATCAGAGGCACGTATTGGGGAAAGGCTGTCAGGGTCGGAGGGGTCCAGCAGGGGAGACCTTGAGCCTGGGGGGTGTCTATCAGTGGCCCAGCTCTAGTTTCCAGGGCTTTACCACTCTTTGAAACAAGAGCAGCCTCTCTGCAGACAGTCGGCCTCACAGCTCTGCTTGAGGGTGGTGCCCCGGGTTCTGTCCTGCCCTTCTGTGAGCAGGACTGAGACTCATGTATCATTGTGCTTGTCAGCATTCCCACAATGTTTTGAAAAGTGTGCTTTGATGTCCAGGCTGCCAGACATGCATTCAGGTTGGACAACGATGAAAGTGGTTGTGTCAAAGGCCATAATAATCTGAGTAACATGAGAGAAAGCCTGACATGCTCATGGGAAAGGTGAGGGGAAGCATCCTGTGGCCAGAGGAAAAATATCACTGTATTGATGACCGTTCTTTAGAGAACTTGCGTCTTTGCCACTGGCTGAAACCTCCTGGTGATGCCCATGACCTTCAGCCCTGCTTCCCCTCTTCCTTCAACCTTATCTCCTTTCCCATCTTCGGTCCACGTCTCTCACCGTCTTTCCTGTGCCCTCCCCCGCTGGAGTCTCTGTTGCTACAGCTCAACTTCTGCCCTATGGTTACACCTCTGTCTTCACCACTGGAACCCCCGGCCCGAGAGGCAAAGAGATCTGAATTGCTCTGTTGGGCGGATGCAACACGTGCTCTTGGGGTCCTGGGTTGGAATTTACAATAAGAGGAGAAAGCTGTAGTTAGAAAACTTGAAGTTCCTACTGTGATTTAAAAGACCCTGCATGGTCTGGCCGCCACCCTCCCTTCCAGCTTTCTCTTGCCCTCTCTCCCTGGCTCATCAGGCTCCAGTTCCAGATCTCCCTATGCCTCCCCATGCCACGCTCATGCCTTGGCACCTGTTGCCACTGCTTAGAGTTCCCCCCCAGGGTCTTCACGTGGCCACTTCCTCTGCATCATTCTAGCCTGAGACTCATGAGAAGGCTCCTTGATCCCTTTGACTGTGGGGTCTTCTCTTGTCCCCCTCTCTCCCACCTGTCTTATTTCTTCATAACACTTTGGTTATCTTAAAGCATCTTCTTTATTGTGTTATGTGTCTAGTATCTGTCTTGTTCATGGGACTGTAGCTTCTTGAAGACAGAATCTCTTTCTGTGTTTCCATATGTACCCCCAGTGCCTGAAATAGGACATGGCCCAGATCAGATATGCAAATATATTTTTTAAGATTTTATTTATGTATTTGAGAGAGAGTAGACATGTGAGGGAGGGGAGCAGAGGAAGAGTGACAAGCAGACTCCGTGCTGAGCACAGAGCCTGATGCAGGGCTTGATCCCATGATCCTGAGATCATGACCTGAGTTGAAATCAAGAATTGGACCTTTAACCAACCGAGCCATTCAGGTGTCCCAGATATACAAATATCTTTGAGTGAAAGGGTGGATTAATTAATGAGAGCAGAAAATAAATGTTGGTTAAGTTTTATAGAACCGGTTTAGTTGCAGTATTATAGAACAGATAACAGGCTCTGGTTGGCTATTTCATGCGTGAGGTGGGCTAGCCTTGGAACTTACCTGGCTAAGTCTGGAGAGGCCTACTGTAGGCCAGCAATGGCTATGTTTAGTAAAAAATGTCTAACCAGGGACATGTCCTTGCTTTTCCTGTCTTTTGGAAATCCACGGATCTAGCTGATTTGACTGCCTCTGAGATTTTTATGTGTTGGTCCTCCTTGATTCATTCTTGGGGGGAAAGAACCTTATAGAAATAATGTAATAAAAACCACTTGTCGAACACTTAGAATGTGCATAGCATGTGCTCGGTGTGTTATAGGCATTGCCTAATTTAATTAAGACATTGTTATGGGTTGAATTATTCCCCCCACCCCAACAAATCGAATGCTGAAGTCCCAAGTACAATTATTTGGAAATGGGGTAGCTGCAGATGTAACTAAGACAAGGTCACTAGAGTGGGCCCTAATTCAGTATGACTTACGTTCTTATTAAAAAGGGAAATTTCAATACAGAGACACACATGGGGAAAAGACAACGTGGGGAGACACAGAGAGAGCCACCTACAAGCCCCTGAGAGGGGCCTGGAGCAGATCCTTCCCTCACAGCCCCAGAACAAACCAACCTGCCAACACCTTGATTTTAGACTTCCAGCGTCTGGACCTGGTAGGAGTGTTGGCCGGTTGGATACCCTAAAATGATCAACTCTATATAGGGAGGTGAGATAGTGTGGGGGTCAGGAGCCTGGACAGTGGAGCCAGGCTGCCTGGATGTGAATGCCTGCTCTGCCATAGGCTGTGTGACCTTGGGCAAGGTAGGGAGCCTGACAGAACACTCAGTACTTCATTTCTGAAACAGCTCTTGGTAATTGAACTGGCCGCATAGGATTGTCGCAAGGATGACGTGGGTTAGTACTCGTCGAGCAGCTCGCTGTTTCCTGGCACAGAGCAAGCAGTAGGGAAGCTGGGGTGTTGGCGCCATTGTGTGGAAATCACATCTGTCTCCTGCAGCGATCATTCTCTCTGGGGACACCTCTCTTTTCTAGAGGGTATCTTGGGGGTCCTTTTGCTTCTCACAGTGATTGCAGGAAGCTACTGGCATTTGTCCATGGGACTGTAGCTTCTTGAAGACAGAGCATTTTTCTGTTTCCATTTGTACCCCTGGTGCCTGGAATAAGACAAGGCTGGCAGGAAAAAGTGCTGTGATTGTCCTGAAATTCACAGAGATGATTTTTCCCTCCTCCTCCCCATCTTGTGAACCACCTGATGCCAGACGCTTATGCAGGTGAGGAACCTGTGTACGATGATCCGATGGTAGATTTTTTTTTGTATGGTTGAATTTTTGTAGCTGCTTCATCTATGTACAGATAAACTAATTCTTACCCCAAAATGCCAGTGTTGACAATATTCAGCTGTTTATCTCTTGACTCCGAATGACCTCAGAGTGAATGAGCAATCATAGGTTAGTCCTGCCTAAGAACTTACTTTTCAAAATACACATTATTTTTAGCACGTATTCCTTTCCCTTTATTTCTCCTTTACAATTAAATTTGTGTTGTAAAGGGAAATCCCAAACTATCTTATAAAAAGAACACTTGGAGTCTGAGAGAGAGAGTAGCATCTCTGCCCTGTGGTACCTCTCTGTTGATCGGAGGTCTGTTTCTAAATTTCCTGCCCCGTGACGGCTCTTCAGGGAGTTGAAGAGAGTGATAGCATTCACCTGCTCACCACCCCACCCACCCCCGCCCCGCTGCATCTTCACTTTTCTGGAACATTCATCCCTAGTCCCTTCAACCTGTTCTCTGATGATGTGGCTTCCAGATTCCTCACTGTCCTGGCTGCCCCTCTCCTAGTGGGCTCCGGTTTCTCTCAGCCACTCTCAAAAGGAAACCAGCCTTAAGCAGGAAGCTGTAACCTGTTTTTTTCAAATCTGCAGAAATAAAGTTGGGCCTGGGGCTGGGCTTTGGGTACAGGAGCCCATGTTGAGATCCAACCAGCACAACGAGAAATCTTAGCCATGAAGCCTTCCGGTGAGAGGAAAAGAAAACCGACCAAGCAACCAACCACAAATCCCCCAAACACCAGCCCACAGAGGCTTTCTGTCGTGGTGTTGTGTTTTTCCCTTGGTGGCAGCGGGAACTTCGCTGCTGGGTACACACCACTGTTTGTCGTTTGTCAGAGGGTGATGGTTAAAACGTCATATTCCCAAATTATGAAATTCTTGCCAAAACTCAGAGGAAGGCACCAGAGATGAAGGTTTTGGGGGAAATCGCCCGGGGCACGTGAACCTTTAGCATCAGGTCTGTCATCGTGACCATGTTTCCCTGACAAATAGGAACCACGCAGACCTGACCCATTGTGTTGATTGAAATGGAATTTCATTGAATTCCTTCTGTGGGCTTGTGCCTTTCCTTCTGGAAGGAGCCCTCTCCAGAGAAGCTGGACTGACTTGACCAGGCCACTGATCAGCTGGAAGCTTCCAGATCATGATGTCATTGATGACTCTGGAGTTTTCTGGCCCTTTCACCAATCCAGGATTGGTCCTGGTGAATCCTGGTTTGAAGGTGTCACCTTTAGCCCACCACAGCCACTCGCGCGGCAGAGCTCTCTTGGGACCTCAGGAGCAATGTGAGTTAAGTAGCCCTCGAGTCACTTAGCTCCAGGGCACTCTGCTTTGAAAAGCATCTCATCCTTTTTGAAAGTTTTGCATCTTGCATCTTGTCTTCCTGACAACTCTGTCCCCTGCCGACCCCCATCTTCATGCTTTTCCCCACATTGCAATGGAGCAATAGTATTTTACACCGAGGAAGTCTCGGTGCCATGTTGCCACCACGTCTGTTGCAACCGTTCTGCACAATCTGAAATTTCCTGCACAACTCGGGACAGCCGGGAGCGGACGCTTTCAGAGAACCCTCAGAGTCATCCACAATGGGACGCTTGAACAGACCTCCTGGAAGTGGTGTTATCCTAAGTCAGACGAGAGAGAACCCCCTGTCAAAATGTCAGAGAAGCATGAGGACGCCGAACTGTCCCAGGATGCAGAGTTAAGAAGAAGATGCCTGTTCCTGCAGCAGCCAGAGCAGGGATGGTGGCAGCAGACTCCAGCTGGTGCCTCGAATCCAGCTCACTGCCTCTTTCTTTTAGCCTGCAAGCCAAGAACGATTTTTACATTTTTTTAATAGCTGGAAAAAAAAATCAAAAGATGAGTAATATTGAGTAACATATAAAAATGATGGGAAATTCAAATATCAGTGTCCATAAATAGTCTTGTTGAAAGGGCCAGGACAGAGCATCTAAATAAAAATGATGTTTTGGAGAAGAGTCTGAGGGCAAGGACGTGGGACCGTGATTAAAATAATGAGCTCCTATCCCAGTTAATAAGATAACGCTGTCGCATGATGCCGCCCTAATCTGATTTGCACTGGAGCCAAGGCTGAAATGCGTTCTTTGGTTGAAAGGAAATGTAGCCTCAGTGATACTAATATTCAAGCAATTTACCAAGTGATAAAACTGAAGTAATTTATTATAATTTTATGATGAGATCTCTTTCCTTGGCTTGGGAAAGGTTTTATTGCCTCTAGTCTTGCAATTTCACTCTTGCTAATATTGATTTTACTATAATCTCTTTCCCTTGATTTGGACAGAATTCACATTTTTAACACAGTTGAAGACATAAAAACCAACCTTCAAGAAAACGCATTATGATAATTATATTTTCTCACCGTTGGCCCATATTATGTGTGTGCCAATAGAGAAAAATGTATTTTTAAGTCGCTAGGCTTTTCTCTCCCGTTGGTCTTCTTTGGCTTAAAAGGGGGAGTCAGAGGACAGGAGTTCCCCAGGAGGGCCCTGTCTGTTTGGAAGGTTTTGTAAGGCTGCCTGGAAGGGAGACCCACATTCCTTAGTGGGCCTTGGCAATCCTGGCAAACCCTTTCGCTGCAGCCCTAAATTACTTCAGAAAGCCACACGCATTACATCTGTGATTTTATGTAGTCCCAGGTGGTAGGTGGGATTCATGGTGGCATGTTACAGAGGAGGGAAATTAGGTTCCTACAGTTGAAATACTTTACCCCAGCTCCCACAGTGGCTACGTGATGCAGTGAGAATTCAAGCCCAGGCTGTCTGATTCCAGTGCTCTGTGATCTTGCCACCACCCTGGGGCTGAGGGCCTCTCTGGACAGCCCTTCCCCCGTGACCAGGGACCTGGACACTTTAGAGCCCTGGAACGAAGGACCACATGTAGTCGAGCCTGAAAGTTCTGTATCTCTTTAAGAGCGTGCTAGTGCGAACCCTCGTTGCTAGGCTAGCTGCGTTTCTAGGGAAGCTAATTAGAGCATATCTCAGTTCCGCACATCTCAGGGTGGGTGTTCATTTCTCTTCTTTCCCAATGCAGGAAGTGTTGCCAGAGCCTGGTGGTAAATAAAAAGGGCAATTTGGAGCTCCTAGGTGAACCATTGCTGTATTTATTAAACACTTGTCCATAGTCAACTGCGCTAGGGAAGACGCAAGAAACTCTTCCTCTGTGGGTGTGATCTGATACTCAGGACTCTGGCTCACCAAGCAATTTCATGAACATGACCCTATGTATGTTCCTCAAAGCTAAATATTGTACCCATTTCACAGGTGAGGAAACTGAGGCGCAACTGTCTGGAATCCTCTACCTGGGGTTCCATAACTAAAAATCAGAGCTGTGGGTATAACTCAGTCTTCCTGACTCCCAAAGGGTCAGTGTCTGGGGCTCATTTATGAGGTCCGTGATCCACTGTGACCCTCTGCGGATTGTCAGAACAGCTCAGAGAAGCTCCCTTGGTATGCATTTTCCTAATTTTCTTTTGTAGGCTTCTCTCGGCTGTTTCCCAAGTAGATTTTCTTGTGGTTTAGCTTCCCCTAGACCTTTGTCCTGGTTTCAATGGCCTTTGTTTCCCATTAGCCTCTCAGAGGCTATGTCACTGGGCGTGCATATTTTACAAACCCCACAAAACCTATAGTTTCCATGATGATCCAGAAAGAAAACAGTGAAACTGGGGTTTGCCCCTGTGCCAGTATTGCATTAAGAAAATAAGTGCAGTCATTTTTGTGTATACATTTGGGGCTTTTTTTTTTTTCTGGGTTAATTCTAGGGCAGTTAACATGAATAAAAATGTCTTTGCTGGGCTCTGGCAGAGTTCTGGAACTAGCTTATCTTGATCAAGCTTGTCTCTTCTATAGTTTCTTTTAAAAATGTCTTTTTGAGATGAGTTGGCAGCCATCCTGGTCTATTTCCCGTTAGTCTGGCGGAAGGCAAGTAGAACATGTGTCTTCTCCTCTCGCTCTGGGTAGTAGGTAGTATGTTTGCAAAAATAGATCACATCTCTTCCTCCTGTGACGGATGTTAGGCCAGTTGGAGTCAGAGGCTTGGGGTCCTTTCCCTCCTGTTTCCCATCTTCCCTTGCAAATGCCGTCCTTTACACACTGGCACCTGTCATGATGCCTTTACTCCTTAGTTTCTTCTTATTTCGCTACAGAAGGCTCAATACCCTGAGATGGGTGTCTATAAACATTTACTGCCTGATGCAAGCCTGGATTCAGAAAGCAGTTTGTACAGCGTTTCCATTTCCAGCATAGAAACGGACCATCGCTCCTTCTCAGGAGAGGCAAAGGAGCAACGTGCTTTAATTGAGCACTTACTGTAACCCAGACCCGTGCATTTGTTCTTCATCGTGAACCTGTGCTTTCTCTTATCCTAGTGTTACAGGCTTGGGGGAAGGCCTGTCGCCCAGGTCACTTTATCAAGTGAGTGATAAACTAAGATTTAAACCCGGCTTGTCCAACACAGAGTATATTTCATGAAACCCCGACACCCCTCCACATTTCAGAGGCTCCTGTGAGGTTAAATGCAGCTCTGTGAGGTTAAATGGCTAAAATCCTCCACTGTGTCCTAATCCTTTTTTTAAATCCTAATCTGAAAAAGCACTGGGCATAGAGGATGGGATTCTTCCAGTCTGGGAGAAGACTGTTGGTGTTCTGTTTCCAGTGGTCAAGCTTAAACGAAGCATGATTTATCTTCCCCTAGAGCTGTCATGCCTGGGTGCACGGGTGCCCAGCCCCCTCCCCAAGACCACGGAAGCCACATGGTATTGCTAACCTGTGGGCACCTGAATGCAGGGAACGAGCCAGGATAATGATCACAGTAATAACCACTGACGTTTATTGAACGTGTATGCCCCAGGCACCGCTCAAAGTGCTTTATGTGAATTAACTCATTTAATCCTTGCAAGGTCACTATCATTACATTATTATCCCCATTTGCCAGATGAGGAAATTGAGGCTCATTGAATTTGTTACTACTTACCCCTGGCTAGCATAGAGTTGTTTTATTATTTATCTGTCTCTCCCTCTAGAAGGTAAACTTCATTCAAAGCAGGGTGTTTTTGTTGTTGTGTTTGTTTTTGATTTGTTCACTGTTGTGTCCCTGTTGCCTAGAAAAATGCTTAAGATATAGTAGGTGCTTCATAAGTAGCGTGGGATGAATGAAGTCGTGTAGATTAGAGGTAGGACAGAAGTCACCCATGGATAGAGTTGGATTGTTCTCTGGAACCTCCATGTTTTTATTTGTTCACTGGCCAGTTGGTTTAACTGACCTCTATTGTGTGGGGGCATCTGGAGGAGGCAAGACATGCTCCCTTGTAGCTGCCTCTGTTGGGAAACCTGTAACTTTCCAGACACTGGCTGGGGCCAGGTACTGTGCCTGGCACTCAGCAGGCAGACTATCTGTATGAATGAAAAAATAAATAATTCCCATTATTCTGTGGAGGCGGTTCTGTGGAGTGGAAATTTCCCAGGACCCGGGGTACAGGCACTGATACTAGATGGCTCCTCCCCAGAGGGATGGGGTGACTTACCCACTGAGCCCTCCCCACCATTCATGGTGCCAGCTCTGCCTGAGCTTTTGGTCCAAATAGGCGTGCTGCCCAATGATGGTTAATTTCATGTAAGTGTGCAAATAGATGGGAGGGTTACAACCGAAGCAAGGAGAAGTGAAAATGTAGAGCTGTTATCCTTGCGAAACAGCAAAAACAAAACCAGCTTTTTCTGAGGAGACTTTCCTGTCTTCTCTCCACCCGCCCCCCACTTTCTTCCCAATCATCTCTGTTCCTCCGTTTATCAAATGTGGGCCAAGTTGTCACGCTTTCTGACACAAGTTTTCCTAATAGATACCTCCCTCTCTTCTTCCCTCAGTCATTTAGATCCTATGTATTTTCTTAGCCGTCAGTTGATTTTGTTTGAATGATTAGCAAAAACCCCTCAAACACCAGTAAAAATTCACCAAACAAAACTAAATGAGCTCGCTGAACGCCTGTATTGACATTTATATTTGCAAGATTCTTTTACACAGCAAAACAGGCTGTGTTTAGATTATATGTGTAATTGGGAAGGGCTCATTTCCTCACGTGGGTGAATGCCTTCTAGAAAGATTTCCCCCAAGGATTAATGAGAAGACTCATTGAAACAGATAAGCCCAATTCGAACAGTTTACTCAGGTTATTCTCATAGGATCAAAATTCCACCTGCGGGGCAGGTTGGGGCAACAAGTGTTTTCTCTTCTCTCACCCCATCCGTCAACACACTTGTGGGTGCTGCACACACGTGTGCACATACATAAACACAACCTATCCTTCCTTTTTTTTTAAATTTTTTTTTCTATTTTAATGATTTTTTATTATATTATGTTAGTCACCATACAGTACATCCCCAGTTTCCGATGTAAGGCTCGATGATTCATTAGTTGTGTATAACACCCAGTGCACCATGCAATACGTGCCCTCCTTACTACCCATCACCGGTCTATCCCATTCCCCCACCCCCCTCCCCTCTGAGGCCCTCAGTTTGTTTCTCATAGTCCATAGTCTCTCATGTTTCATTCCCCCTTCTGATTACCCCCCTTTCTTTATCCCTTTCTTCTCCTACCGATCTTCCTAGTTCTTATGTTCCATAGATGAGAGAAATCATATGATAGTTGTCTTTCTCTGCTTGACTTATTTCACTTAGCATTATCTCCTCCAGTGCCGTCCATCACAACCTATCCTTCCAAGACAGAAGTCTTCAACGAGTGCTTGTAAGATGTTTAATCAGCACCACAGATGAGTGGAGGGATTCTGACGGGTGTAGCTGGGCAGATTTCCTCTGATGAGTGAACTTAGAATGAGAAACCTTTATAAAGTGTCTGAGCTAGCTAGGCGACTGGACTTTACTGCTGGTGTTTCGTCCTGCCTGTCTGTGGTGTGAAGTTTGTTTTGAGAGCTTATGGCCTACCACGCGGTGGGCGAACTGATGTCATGATATGATGATGTTTGCTCCTAGGCAGAATTTACCAACACGCAAAATAAAGAGAGAGAGCGAGAGCATATTAATTTCCAAATGTGAGCTTGATGATCTTACCCTTCTGGGGGGACACTGTACTAATCGTAATAGCTGTAATTTGATAGTCGTGGTAATTTGTGTATATACGCACTCTAACATTTAAAAGTTCACTCGCATATATGGAATTAATTAGTACTGACTAGCAAAAGTCCAGGAGAAACTTGATTCTCGCTTGCACACTTATTGTTTAGAAATGACTCGTTTTATTTAACATGATTTTAAATCTATATTGGATGCTTGAAAAATACCATACACCCCCAAATAGTTCATTAACTGCTACATTTCTGATGTCTTGGTGTAACTGGAACCACATCTCGTTGATAATTGTTGCTTGCTGTTCTAATAATATTGGATAGTGTATCTCTGTGTGTTTTGGCCAAAAGAGCAAAATGTATTAGCACAAAGAGATCCCAGTGCACGGTTGGTTAGAACTGACAGTTCTGAT
Source organism: Ursus maritimus (assembly GCF_017311325.1). Classification (NCBI taxonomy): domain Eukaryota; kingdom Metazoa; phylum Chordata; class Mammalia; order Carnivora; family Ursidae; genus Ursus; species Ursus maritimus. Next base: position 9,900,955 of record NW_024425786.1, read on the forward strand.
CTTCCCTTACCTGAACCCACTGCTTATGTTATAGGATGGCTACATGGCCAAGTGGGGAAACCCCTAAGCCCGTTGCCCTCAGTGGTGTATTGGATAATGCCAGTTCCTCCTAAATCCTTGGATGACAGCATGAGGACTTGGTGGGAGTGCATGCTGTAACTGTATTATACCCTGGCTGATTTGTATCTTTGATTGGTGGGCTCATAGCTACTGGCAAGAGAATGACTAGACCATGCATGTGTTGGGTCCTCTACAAGCACCCCAGCAAACTGGAGTGTGTCACCCAGGGATCTATTCATTGCAAGCATAACTCAAACTGGTTTAAGCAGAAAAGAGAAAGTTATTGGCTTATGTAAGTAGAAGTCTCTGGAAAGACTGAGCTGGTGTCAGGGACTCACCAGCATCTTCAAGACCTGGTTTCTCTTCAGCTCTCAGCTCTGCCCTGCTCCATGCTGGCTTTACCTTCCAGCAGGTTCTCCACAGTGAAGAGCTCTTGTAGAACATCCTTACAGATAGCAAGCCCAGCAGAAAGAGGGCTTCCAACAAAACCCAGATTGAAGGCTCAGTGATCGACTTGGCTTACGGTTCCATGTTGGAAGAATCACTGAGCCTGGAGGAGTGCAGTACCCTGACTGGCTGGACTTGGGGTATGTGCCCATTTCTCAGATCTAGAGAAGGAGGAACCAGTCTCCTGGGCCCAGTTGCTGGAGAGCTGGGTATCCCTCAGAAAAGTTAAGGAAGGGTAGGGTTATCAAAGGAAGGAAGGAATTGTTGCTGGGCTTGGCAGACAACAAATGGGCTCTCCATGGGGTCACTAGACTTTTAGGTCTAACTGATTCTGCAGTGTTTCACACAGTCCATGACTGTGCTCCCTTTTCCTGTCTCCAAGAAATCCATCATGTCCAAATATTCACTGAACATTTGCTATTGAGGTCAGCGCTGGGGTAGTTTCAAAGATGAATAAAGACACAGGTCTCTCACATCCAGAGCTCACCATCTGTTGGGTCTCTCTCTTTCTCTCTCTCTTTCTGTGTGTGTGGTTTTTTTTTTTATTTTAATGTTTTTTTTAATTATATTATGCTAGTCACCATACAGTACATCCCTGGTTTCCGATGTAAAGTTCGATGATTCATCAGTTGCATATAACACCCAGTGCACCATGCAATATGTGCCCTCCTTACTACCCATCACCAGTCTATCCCATTCCCCCACCCCCCTCCCCTCTGAAGCCCTCAGTTTGTTTCTCAGAGTCCATAGTCTCTCATGCTTCATTCTCTTTCTGTGTTTTAACACCTGTCATAAGCCCTGTGTTCAAGCTATGTACCAACACCTGTTGGGAACACAAATGAGGAAACCACCATTCTTCTTGGGAAAGTAAGCAGAGGTTTTGTTGAGGCAGGAACTTTTGAACCAGGTCATGAAGGCCGAGCATAACACATTTGGGGTGGGTTGGGATATTTGTGGACCCTCTTTTTCTGACCACTCCCCCTTCATTATCACCCAACTATCTTACCCCTGAGCTTCTATATACATACCTCAGCCAAGGTTACCTCTCCTCTACCATGACTACCCCAGCTTCATCCAGCAGGATCTCCACCAGCCAGTGGGCGATGCCAAGAATGTATCCATCACTTGGTAGTTGAGAATTTTTCAGAGCTCTTTACCTGAATGGATTACTGAGCAGGTGAATGTGGTCTCCTCTCTGGTTGATCCCAGGGTGCCAGGTTGTTCTACTCTTGACTAGCAGGTATTTTCCAGAGTTTTCTAGCACCACTATTTCCCTGCTGCCATGAGATCTTGTCCTCAGATTATTCTAATGGGGGTAGGGGTCGGGGGACGAAGGCAAAGAGTGTTTTGTTTCAAAGCTATCAACGCTCATCCCTTGCTCTATGGGCAGCTTCTCACCAGCTTGGGCAGGAGCTCCCTGAAATGTCTTAGGCTAGATACTTACTCTTTCTTCACAACTCACTCACCCTACCCCCCAACCCGTAGGACAGAGCCCATTTTTACCCTCAGATGGGCTGAACAGAAAGTATCATTTCTCCATAAAATAATCGAGGAATCTAGCATCATTCTTGCTGCGAAATTAAATGTGTCAAGGTGACTGGCAAACTGGTTTGTGTACTTAAGCAGTGCGGTGTGGATACAAGTCCTGTTCCTTAGGACAATCCAGGAAAGGCAACTTAATTCACCTTGGTGTGCCTATCCTTCCTTAGATTTTAGATTTAATTAATTGAGGCAGCGGGACCTTTCGAAATCTGATTTCCAGGAGGGTTTTTCCTTCCTGGATACACATGATTTTGCAGTATCTGGACAGCAAGTGGAAAAATGTAGACCATCACCTGAAATTCCAAAATGGTAGGATATTTGTGAGATTACCAGTGACAGGCGTTACTTGTCCCTTTTCCTTCAGGTGTCTGAGACCCCCTCAGAAACTGAGGGTCAAACATGGAGTTTCCATATTCTGTAAATCATGAATCATCCTCTGGCTGCAGCTCTGAGAGAAGGATGCTAATTGTATCCTTTCTTCTAATTAAGCAATGCGGTGACTTTTGCCATTTGAACTCTCTTTTGTCAGCCAAGTTTCTCACCATCTTTTTTCTTTTTGTGTGCGTGTGTCCCAGAGTAGGGTTTTTTACATTTTGACTCTTGGTCAATTCTTAGGCACGGTTAGGTTGGGGGGTGTCCTGTGCACTGCAGGATGTTTACGCAGCATCCCAGGGCTCTACTCACTGGATACCAGTTCCTCCACCCCCGGTTCCGATGACCCAAAATGCCTCCAAACATTGCCAAGTGTTCCCTGGGAGGTGAAATCATTCCCAGTTGAGAACCACTGTCTCAGAGCCTTGCTACTTGGGGGTCATAGATCAGAAACAAGAGCTTCACCTGGGAGTAGTTAGCAGTGCAGACTCTGGAACTCTACTGCATATCCACTGGGTCATCACCTGCATCTTAACCCAGTTCCCAGGCGATTTATATGCACATATACGTTTGAGGAGCTTGTTAGTCCAGTGCCTTAAAGAAGTAGTTCTCAAACCTGGGTGTGTATCAAAATCACCTTGACAGCTGATGAAGAACACAAATGCTAGACGCAGGAGAGAGCCTGGGTCTTTGTGGTTTTTTTTTTCCAAGTTCCGTAGGTGATGGATATTGACCAAAGTATAAGAATCACTGCTTAAAACCACAAAATCAGAAAATAAACCACCTTCTGTACTGAGGTTAGGGCCTGAACGTTATTTTAAAATTCTGGAAGGAAAATTTTAGACGCAGTAATCATGTTCAAGGACCCAAGCAAGGTGTCCTGGTGGTCAACATCTTGTCACATCTCCAGCATGGAAGGTGAAAAACCCTTCACATTCCTTCGGAAAAGCCAATTTGTTCCAAGGGCTGCATTCCAAATAGAAATTCGAAAGTGTTTGCAATTACGAAATGCAAACTGGAAATGGTTTTCTCTGGGGTCGATATTTTCTAAGAGGAAATGGGTTGTGAGCAAACATGCTTTTTTGGGGCGAAGACTCCTCAGGTGCAATTGTTCTGTGTTGAATTAGCATCGATGTCAGCCAGACTTCCCATGCTGCACCTGGTAAGCAGAGAATGGCAATTGATTTCGTATCTTGTTGAGTGATGGTGGTGGGTAGGTTGGGAATGCATAGCGAGTAGGATCCTTGGATTTGGTGTGTGTGTGTGTGTTGCGTGCACCTTGTGTGAATGTACACTTTTTCTAGCCAATTCTTTATATACAGGACAAAAATTGACTTTTCTTTTTCTCCAGTTCATTAAGTTCAGTCACGGTGTTTATATCTAATCTGAGTGATTTAAAATCTTTTTCGATAACTTCACCTTTGCAAATCCACCATAAGCTTTGTATAAATGTTAGCCCGAAGGCCACTATTATAAGAGAATTGGAAGGATGGAATGAGCAATAGCAATCTTGATTATTAAGAAGCCTTTGACCTATACACACTTCAGGTCTCGAAAAGAGCAGAGTGCATATTACAGCACACTTTTTTAAAATTGAAAGCAAAAACCAGACAAACAAAACTGTGGATTTCATATGTCGTGCAGTGTAGCATTTCTATATTATTGTGTTTGTGTCTGAAGACCAAAGACCTTGGGTAGTCCTTATTAATAACATGAACACAGAGCTCTTCTCTTTACATCTCCCGAGACTGTACCATTTGCAGTCTTGTACTTTCTCTTCCAAGTGGCTTAAATAGTTAATGACAGTGATATAATAAAGACTTCCAGATTTTCTTGAAAAAAGAGGTGGGCTAATTTGGAGGAAAGATATTGATTTCTGGCTTGTAATCGACTTGGGTTTAAATTCCATTTCCACCATGAAGTATCCTGGTGACTTTTGAGCAGGTTCCTTAACTGAATACCTATGAGGAGGTATTCATCATTCCATCTTGCTGATGAAGAAATGCGCGTCTCTGGGCCCCAAATACCCCCCTCATCTGGGGTGACTTAGCTAGAAAGTGGCCCAGGCAGGATTCAGACCCAAGTGGTCTGGTTCTGAGTTTGAGATCTTAACCCATAGGTAGTGCCATGTCTCTTGGGTGGATACTGGCTGGAAAGTGACTTGCCTGGGGGTTTCATAAGACAGGATGCAGGAGGACATGTTAGTGGAGGGGAAATAAGGAAGGGTAAAAAGAAAAGGGTCTTCTTAATAGGCAATAGGGGGTAGAATTGCATGGCTAGAAGCTAAACTCAAAGATCCTGGGAAGAGAGAATGAGGGCTTTCACTTGGGTGGAGGTTGGAGCTGATCCTTATATGCATGGCCGACTCTTAAACCTCTCCTGATGAGATTTTCTTCTGAGGGACTCTGAGCAAAGTCTGAGAAATTAAGACAGAAACTGAATGGGCAACATTCAGATGTTACCAAACCCCAGCTTCTCAGACCACTGGGGGTTTTGGGTTGTCATGATATCCAAGGGATGCGATTGGCAGCTACAGGACAGGACAGGGACATCAACTTCGTACACAGTGCAGGGGAATCCCACACAGTACAGCATCATCCCACCCAAATGAGTAGAGCACCCCATTGAGAAATGTCAGAGGAAGTCCTGCTTCGGCTTGTCTTATTAGAGATGCGGTCCAGCCAGAGCAGGAGATGCGCTTGCACTGAGAGAGAGAAACTCCAAGTCCGTGACCCAGAAAAAGTCCAATGCAGAAGAACATTCACTGAAGTCTTGTTTATCAATGGCGACAAATTGGAAGCAACCCAGACACCAGACAACGTGGAACTAAGTTGTGGTTAATCGTCTCAGTGAAAGTTTATACAGACATTTAGAGTGACGGCCACAAAGACTGAGGAGCATCCTGGGAAGTGTTGCTAATATAGAGCTCTTTCAAAATACCAAAATTATTTGAAATATCCCATGTGTTCATGCAGAAAGACTAAGAGGAAACAGAAAAATGAACAGCAAATTTCCTTGGAGGCAGTTAAGATATTGATGATTTATTTCCTTTAAAAATAATCCAGTTGGTAGCATGTCTGTTTCATCATGTAGGAAAAAAAAAATCAAGGGATATGTCAGTCCTTCTTCCTGTGACAGTGGTCACCCAGCAAGGGGCAGGAAGTGGGTGTCTTTCATAGAACTGGAAGATGAATACTGGAGGCCCATTCTGGAGCAGGTGTAGAGCTCAAAATGAGCTTACTCCCTAAGCTCTCAGTGTAGGGGTAGGAGAACATGGAGTCAAGGTGTGGGATAAACCCAGGGGAGGAGCGGTACCTTTGTGCAAAAAAGCTGGCTATTCAAAATCTGGAATCTCACCCCTGGCTGAATGTTGGAATAAACTGGAGAGTGCTAAAAACACAGATACCTGGGCCCTACCCCTGACCAATTCAACAAATTGCTGGGACTGGCAATGAGACATGAGTATTTTTAATAATGTCTGCAGCTGACTATCTCATATACCTGGGATTGAAGGTCAAGAGTCCAAAGAGGGAGGGAACCACCTTAAGAAATGTCCCAAATGAGATTTTTGGTCTTTGGAATAACTTCCTTGGCTTTCCACTATATTTTTCCTTGAGTCCTTGTAGAATTCTGAGCAGAATAGGCCACTGGTGAGTTGGTCCATGGGGAGAAGACATTTCTTGGATTTGAATTTGGAGAGACTAGGGTGGTCCTAAAAAGATTAATATCATCTGTCTCACACAGCAGTCATCACTAGATTCTTACTGCTTCTCTGAAGACCCTGGCTTCCATACTTCTCAACAGAAGGGCACTGGGCAAGTACCCAGTCTATAAGGGAACTCTACTCAGGCCTGTCTAAAGAAGATTTGGAAATTCCTTATCTCTCTGACTCTGTGTCTTTATTTTGACAATAGGTCCTCGTGACTCAAAGTGTGGTTCGTAGACCAGCAGTGTCAGCATCGCCTAGGAACAGAGATGCAGAATTCTGGGTGGGCTCTACTGCAAACCTACTCATTCAGAGTCTGCATTTTAACAAGATTTCAGGATTTTCATATGCACATTCAAGTTGAAGAAACATGGTCGTAGACTGGTGCTATCCAATAAAACTTGCTGCAGTGATGGAAAGTTCTATATCTACACTGTCCAATATGGTGGACATACCGCCACATGTGGCCATTGAGCACTTGAAACGTGGCTAGTGTGACTAAGGAACTGAATTTTAAATTTAATTGTGATCACATTACATTTAAATAGTCCAAAGGGGCTAATGGCTATCCTAGTGGATAGCTATCTAGGCCCTTCTAAAATTTGGCTCCATCTTACCTCTCCAATGGACCATCTACAGTATCATACCTTGTCCTAAAAAAAAAAAAAAAAAGAAGAAGAACAAAAAGAAAATCACCTTCTATACTGTTAGACTAACCAATCGGGTGCAAAGAATACAGAGCTGTAGTATGCGAGGAGTGATCTCCATTCTCACTCCCCCAGCTGAGTTCTCCTTCAGCTTATGCCGGCAAGATGGACTACAGTCATGAGTGTAAAACTTTGTTTGGGGAAGCAAAGCAAATGTGTTCATAGGAAGGAAGAGGATATTTAAAAAGCTTTAGAGAAGAAGAATGGTAATTCATTGAGCCTTCCCTGTGTCCCAGGCTAAGCTGTTTATATGCATCATTTTATTTAATCTTCACAACAAAAGGGTAGAGACTTCCGTGGATTTGGTCACTGTTAATTCCCAAGTGTTTGGAACACTGAGTGGCCTATAGTAGATGTTCAAGTTGAATGGATGAGCTATTATCCCCACTTTATGGATGACAAGACTGAGGCACAAAGTAGTTTGTCTGAGGCCACAGAGTGGCAGAGCAAGGATTTAAGCTCCTGTACTGTGGGCTCCTGATCCCATCCCAGCACCGTGCATGGATGGCTCTGTTTTACTGCCTTAATGAATTATGGTCCAGCTGCGGCTTCCTCTGGAGTCATCTGTGCTACCTGAGGCAGGGGCAGAGGTTAGATGTAAATGGGAAGGCTTGACTTTAAAATATTTGTTGAATGCCTGCCATTTGCCATACTCTAGGGAAGCAGTGCTGTGCAGTAGTGTTTTGTAACCTCTAACAGCCATGCCAGTCTTCTGGGGAATCTTGTTAAAATGCAGATTCTGATTCAGTAGGCTGGAGAGAGGTCCTGAGATCCTACATCCCCAGCAGTCTTCCTGGAGATGCCAATGCCACTGGCCCAAGACCTGCAGCTGGAGAGTGAATGGCACAGCCCTGCTCTCAGGGAGCTCACAGTGGGGAAGTGGCGGGGAGGGAATTCACAGTGACATTGGAGAATGACAGTTGCTCTGATAGGATGCAGTAGGTTCTGTGGGGTGCTTGGAGGGACAGCCAGCTTGGGGGAGGTGACATCTGAGCTGAACTTGAAACTGGCACAGGACATGAGGCAGGTGAAGAGAGTAAGGGAAGCGTGTTCCAGGAAGAAGGAACAGCATGTGCAAAGAATGAGAGGCTCAAGCAAACACGGAACATCTGGGGATATGAAAACAACCTTGACATCCTGTGGTGCACCTGCTCTTCTCAGGGCAAATTCCTTATCTAAAGGACAGCATGTTGGGTTCGAAGCCCTGCCTTTTCTTGGCCGCAGGCTGGAGTCAGGTCACCTGCAGATAAACAGCTTCCTCCGAATCCCATCCTCAAAGCACCGCTTGATTCTAGTTGATATTTCTGATTACCCGTTTGATGTTTGGAATCCTCTGCCCGCTGCTCCTCAGCCCCATGCGATGTGCTGGCATCCCCTGGAAGCCTAATGAGGCAGTTGCCATGGTAACCGGGTGACATCCCTGTAGCTGATACTAATGCCATAGCTCCCTAAACCCTATGCCTGTTTCTCTCTGTTTGGTAAATTAATAACATTTAAATTAAACATATTAGTTTATTTCATGTCAATTAATTTGTATGTTAAGCTGCAAGCCAGCGTCACCCTCCCCTCCCCCAACACCCATTAATTAACTGCAGCCAAATTGGGAGCACATCAGAGGGGGTTGCAGTCACTTCCAGCAAACTACAATTACAATACTCTGCTCCTATGTAGAAAGTAATCAATGTAAAAATAATTGGTTTTCACAGGTCTACCATCAGCTGTCTTGTCAGATAGTTAACTTATAATTATAACCATTTGGATTTTTTTAAAAAGAACACATAGCCAAAATATTGGAAGGACAAGAGGTAGTTGCTAATAAATGACTTGTGTGGACTATCTCAAATCTCCCTTTTTTTAGTCTTTTTTTTTTTTTTTTGCAACACCCAAACTCTCTCTCCCTCTAAGGCTGGTGATGACCCCTGCAACTTTGCCATGCTAGTTTCACAAACTGTGGTTCCCAGGGGCTGAGTCCCGGGAAAGAGTCCGACATGCCAGTGGATTCATCTGGCTTCAAATGAGCCAGCTTTTGCCTTTCTCTATTTTCTGTCTTTGTAGAGATGGTGGAAAAACCAGTTCCTCCAAACGAGATTATGTTGCTAGAATCTGCCACTTGCTGGAGGGCGCGGATGCTGCCAAGCTTAGTGTGAGCCTTGCTAATCTTATTGGAGCAGCCTGTGTCTCCTCAAACTCTCTCCGCACAGCTTTTAGCGTGTTCTGGCCTCTTTCTCCAAGCTTTGGGGCATAGTTCTTTATTGATGGTAAAAACTGTTTTCTGGGAAACTGCACGCAGGGGAATGCCACCGTCATTCCCAGCGGCTCATTTCTTCCTTCTGGCAGGAATGGAGTTGCTAGAAGGTTGATGGGCATGCATAGACTTCTACAAATGATCCGACATTGCACTTTGCAAATTGAGTGTGCCAGGGACCCATTCATGTTGTAGCCTAAGATATGATGAGTTATATCCTGGTGGATCCTGGATCTCAGATTTGTCTACCATCTGTCACCTCCCCATGCACCTGCAGCCAGCCGGTTGGATATTAACCAAGTGCATTCTTGCTCTTGCCTGCCTCTGTGTTAGGCTCTAGGGGTTGAGAAGTGAGCAAGGGAAGTTCGCCCAAAGCCCACCTATGTTAGAGCTAAGACAGGACCCCCTTCTTGATCATTGGGATTTTTTTTTAAATCAAAGATCAATACAGGTTTATCATTTCTGCTATTGATTTGTGGAGTCCCCTTTTGACTTTTTACATTCATTAATGACATTTATTTTCCAAAGTCAAATATTTCCTCTGTAAAAACATGCCCCTATTTGCAGTTTCCAAGAGTTTGTCTTGGGATATGAAAAGAAAAAGCTGACAACGTGTATGTGGTGTACACACACATACACACACACACACGTGTGTGCACACACACACACGCACACATACACACCCACCTCAGTCTATCCATTTTCCTCAAGTTACAAGCACTTCTCCTTCAGCTTGGGCAGATGGATGTTTATTACAAGGGTAAAGAGTGGCAGGGAATGAGGGTACCACGAGTTACTAAAGATTTAAGGACATGGTGCTGAAAAAATGACTTTGGAGGTTTTACAAGTATAAGGGGAGCTACCTGTTTTATGTATGCAGGAAAATTGAATTTACAATCTCCTCCAAACCACGAACTATTGCCTCTTGACCCAGCAACTGCTGCACACTGGGTATTTAATAAATATTTATCGTAAGGTCCTGAATTTCTTTATGTCTTTGTACCAGCCTCTAATCTATTTTGTGCTTGCCATTTCTCCTGACTCAAAAATAGACGTAATACCTTTCTTCCTCAAAGATATACCAGGAATTCATTGGAAAGTCATCGTAGGACTTCCACGTGCCACGTGGCATGCCCAGTTGTAGCATTTATAATTGGAGACAGGACTAGCATTTGCTTCTAATCAAGTTGTAAGTAACAGGGATTTATTTCATAGGGTGAGGTTTGGAGGCATGCGAAGAGGTGTATGTCCAAATGCCATGTGTAAATCAAAAGTCAACTTCAATAGGATCCTAGGTTAATATAATTATACGCAAAAAAAAAAAATTGACCAGTAGCACAGGCAGGTTTCTTAAAACAAATTGTTCCTGTTTCCTTCTTCATTGTGAGGATGAGCTAATTCCTACAGAGTGGCCAGCTGTGGCTGGACGAAGGATGCTCAGTGAGGATTTTGCAGATGACCAGTACTTTCACTATCCCATGTACACAGAGAGAATGGTTCTCTTCATTCCAGAAATGCTGGGGAAGTGTGCGGCTTTGGTCTTGTCTAATTTTCAAGGAAATGAGAAGATACATTTTAGGACATGCACCGTTCCCTCCCGTGAATAAAAGGCAGAAAGCTTCCTCTCAGTTTCATTGCTGGCTAGATTTTTGCCATAGGATTTGAAAAGAATGGAGTTGGGTTGTCATAGCAACACCTCCTGTGCCTTAGTTTTGATACTGTGGCTGATTCCTTGATGCTGCTTTTATTTCAAGAATTGCCGAAAGTTTCTTCAAACTCTGCTTCAAGGGCACGAGGACTGACAGCTTTAGATGTCAGGTGGAGAAGCGGGTATGCGGCGTACCCTCCTTCCTGAGTGTTTTCTACAGAGTGGAATTCTTGCGAGAAAAATCTAAAGAGACTTGATTTTCTTGTTTAACAAAATCACCTTCATACACCTAACATCTGTCTCAACCGCCAGGCCAAACTTTTCTTCCCCCAAACAAAATCATCTCCCAATTTGGGAACGTGTATGTTTTATCTGCTGGCTGGTGATAAGGATCATGGATACCTTCTATTTCCTGGGCCTGCCCACCAGCTACTCCTTCTGGGATCCCCCTCTAGGAAAACTGCATCTCTTCCCCCGTCTACCAGGGTCAGCAAGCCCTGTCATTTCTTAGAACCATAAGCCATATTTGCCAAGTGCTTTCTCGGTGTTAGACACCATTCTAAGCGCATTACATACATTAACAAACTTAACCTTGACATCAACTCCGTGAGGTTGGTAACGATCCTTATTGTCCTTAGTATGTAGATAGGAATACAGAGGCATAGGAAAGTCCAGTTATTTGCTGAAGGTCCCGTAGAACGGAGACGGCAGGGTCAGGGTTCAAACCCAGAGCCTGTGCTCTTAACCACCACACCTGCAGCTCCCCCATCCTGCCCTCTCCACGCCTGTAGCACCCACCAACCTCTGCCCAGCCCCATCACCAGTGCCGTGGCTCAGATCCCTCCGGGCTAAGCTGAAATCGCTGCCACGACCCCCTGAACTTGGCCGTCTCTCCCAGTCTGTTCTGCATGCAGCCACCGGAGTGATTGTTCTGAATTGCCATCGTAGTTAACACCCCACGCCAGCCTGGCTCAACCCCCTGGCTGGCCCCTTGGTGCCTTCCAGGTGTGGCTCTAACTCCGGAGTGCTGACTCCTGTGTGTTCTGGCCCCTGACTTCAACGGTAGTGAAATCGTGCACAGTCTTGATGATGACAAGGACCAACAGGTACTGAGCACGTGCTGTGTGCCGGATGTGTCACAGGGGGCATCTCATTGGATGCTCCTAGTAGCTCCAGCGGAGCTGGTGAGGCCGCAGACGGGGCACTGAAACTCCCAGCCCATGCAGCCCTTCCACACCCTTGTTCTGCTTCCGGTGCCTTCTACACCCCAGCTGTCCTGAGCCACGTGCAGTATCCCCAAGAACCGTGTGTTTTCTCACCTCCACGCTGCCATTCTGAGCCTCCCCCTGCCTAGTGCTGTGCCTGGCACATGAAGATGTTTGTTGAATGAATGGTAGAACTTCGCGGAAGATGCCATATTGCTCAGAATCTGCTGCGGCCATCACATATTGGAAGGGAAACAAGCCCCGGAGGGGTAAGACAAAGCTGAATGAGAAGCCAGGGATGGGATGATTGGGGAGGATGAGTGACACCAGGGGTGGGCAAGGATGGCACTGCAGAGCCACAGGTGGCCAACTGGGTCTGTCTCCAACTTGAGAGCTAATGGAGGTAGACCGCAAGGTGACCCAGTGGGGTCAGGAGTCAAAGTAGGAGGCTCCTAATGCCATGGACCTGGGGTAGGGGCTGCTGCGAAGGTCCCAGAGACAGTAAAGTATCTTTGTGGATACCGCGGATTTGAGGGCTTCCCACCTACCAGCTGCGCTCAGGCATCACCTCCCCCTGGCAGCACACGTGTCCGGTTAGACACGGAGTTAAGACATGAGAGCTGGCTTGGGACAGCCCTGCCCAAGAGCTTGTGATTTTATTTTGTAAGCTGTGGAGAGCCACTGGAAAGTAGTTTAAAGCACTCAAGTTCTCCCCAGCCTACTGGTTGAGTTTAGGTTCATATCTAATTCCAGCAGCTGTTGCAAAACTTCTAGAAGCTCATGTCAAGCAAAGCAGGTAAAATTGAAACTGAAATCCTCTGCTAGCAAAACGGTGTCTCTTTACTTCTTCCCTCCTCCAATACATGCAAAGGAGGCTCGGAATTTGTAAAGGGAAGTGTACCTGGGAAGCGGTGTGCAGATCTCTATTAGCCCAGCTTGCGCGTTGCCGGAGCGGGAACCCGCCGGTTTGCGCTTCCATCCAGGCAAAGTGGGACAGTCAGGGGGAAGGTGCGTGGAAACCTCTGCTCCGGAATAACGTTGGGCCCAGGCAAGGCTGTGTTTCAACTGTGTGTCTTTGATGGCTGAACTGAGTTATTAGCCACAGTAAGAATGCCATCTAAATGCAAATCTCTTCCATGACTAATACATAAATGCTCCTTTTTACCGTGATTTTTCAAACAACCTGTATCAGGTGGCTGTACATAATGGTGAAGCTAGTCCTGGACCCACAGCACAAAAGGAAAGATACACATACTCGTGATCACAAGCCGATTTAAATGTAGGAGGAGACATGTTGGTGTTTCCTCTTAGCTAATCCCCACCCCTGCCGTGCTTTTGCAAAAACTTTCCGAGGGCCCCCAGTGGACAGTATCCAGCATAGCTGCCGACAACAAGAGAATGTGGGCTGAGGACGGAATTGGTTAATTCTAATATTGCATCATTGAGGGAAACGATTTCTTTTTCACGGAGCCAAATTGGATTAATTCTATGCATGCGGAGTATACTTAACAAACGGCATAATTCGAAGGTGCCGAGCTGGGTCACGCACAACTTGGTTCTTTGTTTTTCAGCCGAACAAGGTGTTTGCCATTTACACTCTGCATTAAATGTGCTGGGTTTGAAAACTCGGGTGGCCATTAATGTGAGTCTGTGGGCTTCGATACATTTCCCCCCCTGGGTTATATACATAATGCTACAGATTACCTCCAGAGGAGTGAAAGCACAGGCAGAAGAGAGGGCTCATGGTTCGTTGGGAGCATTTAGTGCCTGATCAGAATGCAGAGTGCTGTCAATCCAATTATTCCTTGATTATCAGCCTGCTCTGTGTAATTAAGGGATGAGGCCCGGCTCGCTGCCCTTTCTTCACCCAGTAAGGACTGGTCGGAAGCATGAGCCCCAAAGAAAGGGTTGGCTTTGCAATGACATCCCCATGGTACTTACTAGGCAGGTGAGAATGATGGGGAGGCTCTGTGCCCTCAGCACAGCACAGGGGCCATAATAAAGCTCTCATTAAGTGAGAGAGAACAGAGAGGTACAGTTTTTTTTTTTAAGATTTATTTTTTATTATATAGAGAGAGATCATGCGTGTGTGTGGGGGGGGGGTGGCGCAGAGGGGAGAAGAGGAGAGAGAATCTCCAGCAGGCTCCATGCCCATCACAGAGCCCGATTCGGGGCTCAATCCTCAGACACGGAGATCATGACCTGAGCCGAAACCAAAAATTGGATGCTTAACCAACTGAGCCAGCCAGGTGCCCCAAGAGGTGCAGTCCTAAGTCTCTTCCTTTTATGCTCCCCAGGCTGAGCCTTGACAAAGCAGCAAAGAATGTCCTGGCATGACCCCTCCCCACCCAACACACACCTCCTTTTGCTCCTTCCATGGGGACATGAGGGGGTGTAGCCACACTGTTGTTTTGGTGTCTCCAGAGGTCCTCGTCTGATGAAAGGGCAGATAGGCAGGCGTCAGTTTCTGCCACCGTGTGATGGGCTGCTGCTCGAGGGGTCCGTGGAATTGTGTTGTGATTGACAAAAATTTGCCAGTAGACAGTATTTGAGGATGTACAGTTGCTTAATGGCAAAGGCGATGGTTTCCTAAGGCAGGAAGTAACACAGAGTGCTCCCCAGTGGAGGGGGGGCTCCCCAGGTCCTCCGCATGCCCCCCGGAGGCTTACAAGCTGAAGACCACTCACCTGCCTCCAAGCAAGGCTTTGGCCAGGTAGGAGAAGTTGGTGATTTGTTATTCTCTTATCTACCCCCTCTCCTCACAGCTGAAGTTTCTGGCTATGCGTCGGCCCACTCATCAGATGCAGGTATCTTCTGGGAAAGGAATCTCCAGTATATTTACTGTGAGATGGAGGGAAACCATTGCTGAGAAACCTCTGTCAGTAGGCTCAGCATCAGGTCTGCGTGAGGTCCACTTTGGCTGGAGGTAAATACAGAGGTCTTAGGGAAATGCTCCTCTGAGAGAGTCTGGGAAGGCTTCATAGAGGAGGTGTCATTTGAGCTGGATTTTGACACATGAAGAGATGTTTTCTAGGAAAACTTTGGAAGGAATGAGCGTCCCTGGCAAGGGAACCGACGTGTGCAGAGGAGAGGAGGCACGAAACCGTGCCCTTGGGACCAGGTGGTTTGTCATGTGCTGGAGAAGAAGCTGAGCTGGCCCGTGGCAGGGGGCGGGATTGTGTCCCATCTTGGGTGGCCTCAGGTCCAAGCATGTGGGCACTTCAGCAGTTTTAAGAGGGAGGAAAGAAGCAGGGATGGGCAAGATCTTTGCTGGAAAGAACCAGCTCAGTTCCAGAGGCCAGAGCATGTGTGCGCACAGGCTCGGCGTGACCCAGGCAGCGCCCCCATGAGCGGAGACTCTGCATGTTCTGGACGGGTGGGTGGGATGTGCTGTTCCCTGTACAGGCAGCTTTCCTTCCACGCTGTAGCCTACAATCTGAATGTTGGACTGTTTTGGACAAAATTATACCCGTTGCCGAGAGTTTAGAAAATGTAGTAAAATAGATGTTTGAATCACCCATCATCCCATCTTCCATAGGTAACTACTTGTAACCTTTTGGGGTTTATTGTTTGTATACACACATTTTCTGAACAAAAAAAGGATCATATAGGACAGATTATTTTATAGCCAGCTTTTTCCACGGGCCATACCATAAACGTCCCTTCATGCCAATACAGAGAGTTCTGCCCCACTAGTTTTAATGACGGCCTGGTGGCCCTGGGTGAGACACGCCATCATTTATTTCTCTAGTTGCTAATTGTTAGGCATTCTGTTTGTACAGCCGGCCGTCCCTTCCCACTACCCACATTCAGCGGGCTTGCACCTTATTCTCCAAGGCCACCTAAAGCCCTCCTCCCTGCTGTAGAGACGACGTTTGTGAGGCTTTCGTATGAAGCAGGGACGTCTCTGCATCTTTGAATTCTCCGTCTGAAGCTATTCTTCCTTGTGGTTGGCTCTGTCCTACCTCCCCCTGTGGGTCCGTGGAGGTCTGGGGCCCGAAGTTAGAAGCCCGCGTCGTGGGAGGCACGGCTCCTGCAGAAGTAGCCAGAGCTCTCCTTGCAGGGAGACAGAATCACTGATTGAAGTGTCCATTCCCCTCCTCCAGCTGCTTCTAAGCACCACAGCACCGGGGCAGCCGGCAGCTTGTCACGCTAAATTTGGCATGGTGGCAGCCTGGCCCGAAGTAAGCTGCCCCCGTCGTGGAGAAATGAGGTTCAATTAAGCCTCTTTGGTCTCCCAGCCGTGCTGCTCGAGCTGGTTTTTTCATTTTGTCCATGCTCTGCAGGCCTTGACCGAGCGAAATAGTGTTTCTGCACCAGTGAGTTTGTGGGGGCTGCTCTCTGACGGGCCCGGGTTTGACTGAAAGCTCGAGGATTCAGTGTGTGTGTGTGTGTGTGTGTGTGTGTGCGCGTGCATCCAGAGGCTTTGGGATCCAGGGCAAGAGACTGAGCACCTGGGCAGCCAGCTTCAAAATCTGCTTGAGAATCTGGTGTCCATATGACCCACAGAGAGAAGCTGCCGAGGAGGGCGGTCCCACCCTGATATGACCCTGGGGGAGAAAGTAGAACAATTCTGTTCAGTCCGTCTGTCTGCATATCATCCATCCTTCTGTCCATCCATCTGTCCATCCATCCATTAATTCACTCGTTATAATATTTGTTGAACATCTCTATGCCAGGTGCTGTTTTAGGCGTTTAGGACACTGAGTGAACAAAAGTGACAAACCCCCCACCCTCACGGGGCTTACACCCAGCGGTGGGAGACAGGCAGTGCTGTGTGAGCACACTAAGTAAATGTTTCATTGTATTTAGGAGTCAGTAAGGGCTATGGGGGAAAACAGAGCAGGGAAGGGCAATCCGGAGTACCCAGTGAGGATGCGGAGAGGTGCACTTGTGATGCTAGCTTGGGGGGGGGGGGCGGGGCGGCGAGAGCCTGATGAAGATTCTCTCCTTGACCAAACTCAGGTCAAGCTCTTTTTCAGCCGGGCTTCAACTTTGGGATTTCTGTGTTCATCTCTTCATTGTCTGATTTTAGTGAAAATCCTGCTAAGTCAGTTTGGTCAGAGTCCCCCATCCTTGATATCTGATGGCGTTTCTCATCCCCCACCCCCCAGGTGACGTCTCACCATCCAGTCCTGCCTTCAGCAAGAATCCTAGTAGGTCTGTTTAGCCCGAATTCCCTCTTAACCCTGATGTTTCTTCTTAATTTCCAACCACTACCCCCACCCTGGTCCTTGGCTATAAATTCCCACTTTCCCTTGTTATATTTGGAGTTGAGCCCCATCTTCTCCCCCACTGCAGGACCTCATTGTGCTGTCACGATAGCCCCCCTCGAATAAAGTTTTCCTTACCATGACCTTTAACGAGTGTCATTGAATAGTTTTTTAACAGTAGCTGTCACTGATAGGTTACCCTTCCGGAGATGAGTTGCGTGAAAGAGTCAGTCATGTGGACGTCTGGAGGAGGAAGGTTTCAGGCAAAGGCAGCAACCACAGCAAGGGACCTAAGCAGAAGCATCCCATGTGTTTAGGGAACAGTGCCATGAGCTTGGGGGAGAGGGAGCGGAGATGCGGTCTGAGCCAGTCAGCTTCTCCGTGTGCCTTTATATAGGTGCATACTTTCAGTATACCCTTGACCGTTGCCAGTAAGTTTGGCACAGCGAAGGACAGCAGCTGGGTGATGGAAGGGGGGTGGTGCAGAGCTAAGTGTCCACCCTAGACGATAGCACCTTCTTTCCTGGGCTCCACTGGAAAGAATCCTGGGGTGCCAGGTCCCTGTAGACCTTCCCTAGGTCATAACTGTGATGGAACTGTAGGTGGGGCCAGGAGGCCTCTCAGGAAGGAAGTGCAAGGTGGAGCGTTGGACTGGAAATGAGAGAAAGAGAGTTGGGTTCAAATCCCAATTTTTCCGCTTACATTTGTGAATTACTTGCCCTCTCCAAGCCTCAGTTTTACCATCTGCAAAAGTGGGGATTGCAATAATGGTTGTTGTTTGAATACAGTGCACCTGTTGGAGGGAAATGAACTTGCTGCCTTCAAACAAGCCCCTAAGTTGCAGACCCAAGAGTTGAGCTCCGTCTGTCCTCCTCCTTGTTCCTCTGTGCCTTCCCGCCTCTCCTACGCTCCCCAGACTTACAATCGACTGAGTCCACTAATAAGGTACTTGAAAGGGGCTGGCAGATGGTCAAGTGCTGTATAAACGTACGTTGTCATTGTTATTATAGATGGGACTTGGGGTTCATTTCTGAGATGACCCTGGCATCTAGTGCCTCGAGATTGTCCACATCAGTCGGCAGTGGCCTTTGAATGACAGCCGAACATTCTGTCGCTGAAGGTCACAGAGGAACTCAGCCGAGCCGAGCATGGTTAGTAGATTTGATCATCATGTTTTGCACTTCAAACTATTATTTACACACGATGCTTTAGCAGGGGCTGCCACATACACATTTTGCTAATTGATTTATGTGAACCTTCCACGTTTGCTGTTGATCAGTGTAAACAGGTCTGTGTTGTCGCATCCTTGGAGATGGAGACCGAAGCTCACATGACTGCGCTCGGCACGCTGGATGACCTCTCCGGGCCTCTGTTGTATGGGGGAAAGGAGCACAGATAACTGTGGGTTATCTAGATTTTTCTACATTGTCATGCGTGCCTGTTTCCAATCAATCTGGATAGACAAGCATGCAGATTTCGACATCACACTGTTGGCAACCGTTCCGACATGCATATCACCCTTAGGCTGGGGATTTTTATGTAAACTTCAGTAAATCTCACTTGGGTAATAAATTCAGATGGCTGGACTTGGTGGAAAAGTGTGTGTGTCTGAGAGAGAGAGAAAGAGAGGGAGAGACAGATTTCTGCCTGTGATATTTGAACTGGAGAGATTTCATGTTTACCTGGCTCGGACAGTAAACCTAAACCTGCCCAAATCATTTTCACCAAATGTGAATGCCCAGAAATAGCACTCACATCTGACCTTTTCCGTTTGAAAACAGCTGACTCTGGAGCAGGAAACTGAAGCCCGTGGAGAAGAAAGGGGCCAGGTGCAGCCAGATGGAAGGAGCCCAGTCTGGGAGCCTTCAGAGCCCCGGTGGCTGGGGGTGGGGTGGAGGTCCTCCTTCCAGCAACGTGAATGAACTTAAAAATCTGGGTGAGGTTTCCAAGGGCCCTGCCGGAAGCCATGCTATTCATGTTCACTTTAGATATTCTCCTGAGATACGGGGAATTCATACAGTTGATGTGAAAATCAAATTACATCTTTAAAGTAGAGTGATAAGCTATGTTTTATTTTATTTAAAATGATTTTTGCATGTGTGTATGGTCAAACATCAAATAATGCTGGAAGGCTTCTGACAAAACCCAGTGGTGCCTTGGGGCTCTCTGTACCTTCCGTCCACCCTGCTCCCAGAAGCAGCCACCTCTGTGTTCTTTTTGCTTTTTCTTCTGAATTTGCTTCCATGTTTTTTTCTTTGAGAGAGAGAGAGAGAGAGCACATGCATGAGTGAATGGTGCGGGGGGCAGAGGGAGAGAGAGAGTCTTAAGCAGGCTCCATGCCCAGTGCAGAGCCCGATGCGGGCTCGCACTCACAACTCTGGGGTCATGACCTGAGCCAAAATCAGGAGTCAGACACTCAACTGACTGAGGCACCCAGGTGTCCCTTGCTTCCGTATTTCTAGATGATATCCATGTACTGTCTCCTAAATGATCAGTTTTGGATATTGTATGTCGCTTTTGTGCCATGCATGGGTGAGGATTTCTGGCATTCTTACACCCCCTTCCTTTTTCCCCATCCGCCAACGGTGTGATTCCACATCTTGTAAGTTGTGTTGTTTCCATGATTATGATTATGTGAAGTTGTTCGCAGCTGAGTCAGGGAGTGTGTTAGCATTGTTCTGTGGTTACATTTTCTTTCTTCTCAACCTACAAATAAAATCTTCATTCTTCCATTTCTTGGAGTTATTTTGAATCTCCCTATAATTGCCAAGAGCTTATAACATGCCCCTCGATACAGTTTTCCACTCAGTCAAGCCTGTCAGACAATCTGTCAGGTCCATTTTTTTCTCCTCGATACCTCCTTTGATCCTCACACCAACTCTCTGAGGACAGCACTACTACTGTCCCCATTTTACAGATGCGAAAACTGATGCCCAGAGGGCCTGGCGACTTGCCTGAGGTGATGTAGTGAAGAAGAGGCAGACTGGTGTTCTGGTTCAGTGTGCTGTGCAGCAGACCACCCCAGAACTCAGGTGCTCAGAAATAGCACCTGTTACAACCCGTCACAGTTCTGGGGCTGCTGGCTCAGCTGGGCAGTGGTCAGGTGTGTCTCTGACGGGGTTGGCCCCGATGGTGGCTGGAGCTGGAGTCATTGGAAGGCTCGACTGGGGTGGGCATCCAAATGGCTTCTTCACATACACGTTTGCCCTCTCCACATTCCCCCCTGCGATGTGTGTCTCTCTCTCTTCAGCAGAAGAGCTTGGGCCGCCTCTGTGGTGCTCCGGGTTCCTGGAGGCAGGGTGTGGCACAGCATGACATCTGTCACATTCAGTGCAGAGATGGAGGGTGGAGGGAGCCCCAGAGCAGTGCCACAGGAGAGCATGTGGGATGGGCAGTGCTACCACCACCATCCTTGGAGATGCAACCTCCCACAATCAGGATCCAGCCCTCGGAAGTCGGGCCCGGAACCTGTTTGCTAACCACCATGTAATACTGCATTTCTGTTGTTGCAGCTTTAGTCTTCTGGTTGTCAAAGCCTAAAGACGTAGAACCAGTAGGGATCACCTAGCCCAGTGGTTTTTAAAACCATTAAAAAAATGTTGAACCCTTGCCTCAAAGGGTAACTTAGGAGGCAGTAAAGAGTAGAACGAAGAAACGAAAGGCCTAGGCTATGGAAACTTGCTGTTGTCCTTCCTTCCAAGCCACGTGACCTCAGACAGGTGAGTTCACTTTCATGTGGCTCAGTTTTCTTTTCTGTAGAATGGAAATAATAACTGTAATAACACCTTCTACAGGATTGTGATGAGGGTCGAGGTGTTGATATACATAGGTGCTGAGAATAGTGACTGGCGTGGAGTGAGAGCTTAGTAAAGGGCAGCTGCTAGTGTGCTTACGACTCCTGCTTCTACTGTTGAGACTGTTAGGATGAGCCAGGAGATGCTCTGAAGAGGCAGTCAGTAACCAAGACTCCTCTTCGTCCATCCCCTGGGTGGTCTCTGAGGTAGACGCATATACTGTCAATTTATAGATGAGGCCACGTTGTGGTTTAGGGCAGGTGTGGGTTCTCGGCAGCTCCTCCCACTGAGGTATCCCCCTCCCTCCCCGTATCTGGGCTCGCCTGAGGGACTCTCTTGACAACACAATGAGACAGAAGTGATATTGTGGGAAGTCAGAAGAAGACTTGCAGCTTCTTCCCCCAGGGGACTTGAACTGAATGCTCTGGGGATATCCAGCCACCATAGAGGAAGCCCACCTACCCTGAGACCATCACGCCGTGAGAAGCCTGTACCACACAAGTCCTGGGGAATGAGATGCTGTGTTGAAAGAGAAAAGCCAAGGAACAGCAAGGGGCCAGATATATAATTGGCAAAGCCATCTTGGAGGCGGACCTTCCAGCACCAGCCATGTTAGCTGACACCACGATGGTCAGACATGAACCAGTCAGCAGAACCCTTCCTGAATTCCTGGCCTGCAAAATCATGAGCCAAATTAAAGGACTGTTTTCAACCACTAAGTCTTGGGGTACTTAGTAACACTGCTCTAAACTCAGACAGGAGAGGTATCCAACAGGTGAATGTTTACATGGAAAGGTGGTAGTTCAGGGAGGAGAAGCAACCCACGGGGTCCCTTACTCCCTGAGGACAGTTTGGTGTGAGAGTTAGAAACAGGGACCCTGGACTCAGCAGCCCGGACTCCTGAACTGAAGTCCAAGCTCTGTCACTTGCTATTTGAGAAGATTCTTAGTCTTAAATTTTGTAATCCTGGAGTAAGGATGAAATGAAATATCCGCAAATGACTATCACATAGTAAACACTCTATAAACCTCTGCAGTTATTGTCACCGGTGGTAAATGATAGCAGATCAGAAACCATGTTCCCCAGTCCTGATCTCATGCATTTCCAGGGAGCCAGCCAACATGGTGTGTGCGTGCATCCAGTTAGAGAGATTTCCACCCAGGCTTGTCACTTTGTAGCTTGCATCTCCACAAGCAGATTATTTATCACTGAGCCTCAGTTTCTTCATCTGTAGAATGGGCATAATGTCAGAGATATTGTACAGATAAACTATGGCTCTACTATTTTCCTACCCACAAATGGTTGTGATAGAAAATGGTGGGAAAAGACAGGAAGACACCATCGAACGAGAGCTTGGAAGTCTCATTGCAGAGTGCAGAGAATAGACAAGGTCTGTTTGCCCGGATTTTTCTATTTCCAGAGAAGCACTTTTTATGTGAAGTCTCCAAAAAATTAGTTTCAATTGTCTCATTGGAAATCACCAGTAGTTTGATAAAAAATTTAATAGGACTCACGGACGGTGGGTCATCTAATGATGACCAGGCGGTGACAGCATCTGTTACAGGTTCACTGAGAACCATTTTCAATGTGACACCCTCTTCTCACCAAATGAAAAATTAATTTAAAAATCTCCATCCCAGATGTAGCCAGAACAAACATTCCTAGAGCCAAAAATGGGGAAAATACATCCAAAGTACGTACAGGGATGGTGCCCTCGTGGTTTTGTACTCCTGTCTGCTGTTGCACATTTGGGCAGGACTAGATACACATATATTTTTATGTATTACTAAATTATGTCCCCCCGAAAAAAAAGAAGAAAGAAGCCAGAGGGTATACGTGTGCAATCCAAGTACATTCCAGTATCACATCTTGTTTGCTGGTTTTTGACACAAAACAGAAGTCATTTTTCCTCCTGCTTGGAATTTTGCTTTCAGGGATTATTGAAAACAGCTGCATGGATCAGACCCACTGAGTGGACCCACAGACGGTCTCCCTGCATTCTTATGACAGTGAATGGTGGAGCTTTATTGAGCAAGATGCACGTGGCCAGTGTCCAGGACCAGCCATGCTTCTCTTCCTCACTTACAGTCACTGAGTTTCCTAGGATGAAGGTGTGTTCTGGGTGTCAGGTCTTGGCCCTTGCTCTTCTCAGGGTCACCTGGCCACAAGCCCCATGTTTTGTTATTGGCAGCCTCTGAATTTCTGTGTTAATTCCTGAGCAAATATTAACCAACGCAGCCATTTGCCTGAATGTTCATTCTGTCAGAGAAGGACGATCTGAAATATCCTTGTAATCTTTTGGCATGCACCTGGCTCGGGCTTGGGGCATCTGGGGGCACTTGTATGAGTCTTTGAACCAAAGAATTCTCTGTCCGGTGGGTGCACCTTATTGTACCCTTGTCCATCTGTCCATCCATTCATCCATCCACCCATCCATCCATCCATCCATCCATCCATCCATCCACATCTGTCCATCTTAAACTCTTTGTCTGGAAGCAGAACTAATGAAATTGTCCACTGATGCCTGGTCCTCTGACCTGGTAGACGTTGGGGTGGGAGGCATGGACACACCTTCTTGCCCCTGGTGCTGGCTCTTGGAGCACCTCAGTAGAGCCCTAAGCTTTGAGGAGCATTTTGAGATCCACAGCTCTTGGCCATTTGCCTGATCCTCAGCTGTCATTCCCAATTTTATTCCCAAATATCCATCTAAGTTCTTCTCAAACTCCAGCCCGCACATCCAGGAGCCCACTGAACAGTGTCCCTTGGATGTTGCCACAGCTACTCAAACATAGCACTTCACATGGAACCTATCACCTTCAGACCTCACTCCAAACAAGCAACCCCTCTTCTGTTTGTAATTAATGGTACCACTGTCTAACCATCTGTCTAAGCCTGAAATTCAGACTGGTTCCTTATAGTATGTCTGCTGCTTCTAAAGAAGAGGTTTAAAAAACACTAGAGTGTGAGCTCCGTGGAGGGAATAGGGTTCATGTCTGGTGCGACTCTATCTCATGGGGATCTCTCTGACCCAGTGGCTAAGGGTTTGGGTTTGGAGCCAGCTCTACTAGTCTCTAGCTGTGTGATTTGTGCAAATTCCTTAACCTCTCTTTGACTCATTTTGCTTAACCCCAGAATGGGAGAGCACCTACCTTGTTGGGTTTTGAGGATTAAATGGCATAGTGTTTGCAAAGCCTTTGGCATGGCGTTGAGCATGGTGGAAATGCATGGTGAATGCTGGCTGGCCCTTCTCCTCTGTTCCCAGTCAGCAATTCTGGCCAAATGTGTCTCAGCCTTTCTTAGACTCATCTCTTCCTCTCCATGCCTACCATCGCTGTCTTAATTCAGGCCCCCATAGCTTCCTTGTCTAGATCATTTAACAGCATCCTGCTCTGGACAGCCAAACTGATTTCTCTGTAATACATTATTTGACCACATCACCTCCTACTTCCTGTTTAAAACCCTTCAATGGTGACCCATTATCTACTGGTAAAAGCTCTACCTCCTTGGCAAGTAGTGTTAGGTTGTCCACAGCGGCCAGGGGTACATCTGCACCCCTCTCCGGCCTCAGGACTCATACTCCATGTCCTGCCTCTCCCTCCCTCCCTCCTTCCTCCCTCCCTTCTTTCCTTCTCTTCCTCCCTTCCTCCCTTCCCTCCCTCCCTTCCTCCCTTCCTTCCTCCCTTTCTTGCTTCCTTCCCTCCTCCCTTCCTTCCTTTTCTCCTTCCTTCTTTCCCTCCTTCCCTCTCTCCCTTCCTTTCTTTACTCCTCCTTTCCTTTCTTTTCATTTCTTTTCTTTTCTTTTTTTCATTTATTTTCTTTCCCCTCCTTCCTTCCCTCCTTTCCTTCCTTCCTCCCTCCCTCTCTTCTCTCCTTCCTTCCCTTCCTTCCTCCCTTCCCTCCCTCCCTCTCTCCCTTCCTTCCCTCTTCTGTTTCCTTTCCCTTTTTTCTCTCCTTCCCTTCCTCCTGTCCTCCTTCGTCTAGCTCAGCCGAGGATTACTAAAGACTCCCATGCGTAGGGAGCTCTGCCTAGCACTGGAGTGTAATGATGAAGGAAAACAGTGCTCCTGTCCTCAGGGAGCTCACGTGATGGACAGGAATCCAGACATTGACCAAAGAATTACGGAATGAGCCTCCAGTCGCTGGCTGGGACAGTGCTGCCTGAGGGGCCTCAAATGGTGGGGATTTTTGACCTGGTCAAGGAGATCAGGGCCACTATCCTGGAGAATGCCTGACTCTCTGCCTTGACTGAGGGGTTAACCAGGCAGAAGCATAGGGAAGGGGCTGTAGTGTGTGTGTGTGTGTGTGTGTGTGTGTGTGTGTGTGTGTGTGCTGTGGTTTGAAGTATTGGCTGCTTCTCTAAAGGTCAGCCCAACACCTGAGTTAGGTCTCCCAAACTCAACTCAGCCTTCTCCTTCCCCACTAAGGTTGCAGCCAGCCTTGTGGGCAGGTCTGCCTCTGTGATAGTGCAGAGGGGCAGGCCTGTCCTCTGCAATTCTCCCTTCACCTTCACAGCCCAGGCCCACCTCCACCGCCTCAGAATGAAGCAGGAGATGGAGAGCGTTGTCTGGAAAATCCATAACCTGCTTTTACAACAAACAAACATTATTTGGTTGAAACGATCTCAAAAGTTGCTGTGTTTTGTATTTTTTGTATTTTGTTGTTGTCGTTAAAGAGAAGTAGAGCCAGATACTAGTACCATTGTAACAGGGGAGGGAAGCTGCAGCTCAACTTTGAACGTAGCAACAACAGCTGGGGATTTGTAGCCAGGTGCAGAGTGAGGGGTCAGTGGACAGAGAATTGCATCGAGGCTAGGGGCTTCTGGGTACACCGACCCAACAGGATTCTTGCTGAAGGCAGGCCAGGACTTAGGCCTCAAAGGTGGTGGTGGGGAGCTTGAGCGGATACCAAGAGTGGGGGCTGTTTGCTAAACCAACTTAATAGGATTCTTGCCCAAACTGGCTGGGCAGGCTGCGGACAGAGCCCACAGAGGAGGCTAGCGGAGAAGAGGGCTCTGAGGAGCCTAAATTTGCTCAAGGGGGAGAGACTTTGTCAGGGTTTGTTTTGTTTTATTGTTTTTCCTGTGCACCCACCTCTGTGCTGGCCTTACGGGTAAAAAGGGTAAAAAAACCAAACCAAACCACTGGCAAGTGGTGTGCTTGCATTATATGCTCGGTGCGTGGCATTCGCGTTTCTCTCCAACCGAAAGACAAGACGCGTGAGAACAGCTAGTCCTGACCAAGTGCGCACTCTGTGCAGAGCCCTGCCAAGCCTTCCCTCTGCTAATCCCCACGGCGGACGGGCAGCGGTCGAGCACAGAGGCCAAGCACAGACCCTGGCCGTGGCAGCGGTCACTTTATGGTCTGCCTAGCCCCGAGGTTTGGATTTCAGGCACCCGTTCGCCTCTCTGCTGGAGCGTATGCACCTGGACTGCAGACCCCGAGTCTCCAGGTGTCCCCGACGCCTGAGCTGGCACAGGGCTTCTGCCTCGTTCCTGTCCCCTGAGGGCCAGCCAGAGAGCCGAGTCCCCCGGAGCCAGCCAGGTCCTTGACTCTGAGTGCCAGACGGGAAATTTTACATAGAATGTCTGTGATAGTTATCGACATGTTTACACATTCTGCTTTGTGCAAAGACATTAACCTTTCTGAGCCCTCTCCGTCAGCTGACCTCATCAGTATTTCAGAACTGGGTCAGCAAAAAAAAAAAAATGATGCTGGGCATCCCGATAATAATAAAAAATGCTCTCGTTCATCCCATCCTTCATGTGGCCTGGTGGTGGCTGTTGCCATGCCAAGCCACGTGGGATGCCCTACAGGAGGGTCCCGTCGAGATCATATCCTGTTATGCTAACACGCTCTTTGAGTAGAAGGAGGAGAGGGTGCTGAAGTGTAAAGCCTAAGAGAAAATTCTCGGGAGATGGCGTGTTGCAGTGTGTGCTGTATGGGGGTTGATGCTCTGGTCCTCTGGCTGCCTGGGCCGCTGGGATGGGTAGGACAGCACAGGGCTGTTTGTGGTCAGTGCTGACCATCTGTGCCGGAGGAACAGAGGGGATTTGATGGGGTGGGGGGCAAAGGCAGGAGGGAGGCCCCAGGAGATGCCTTCTTCTCCCTGAGGAGGTCACCTCTGAGCAGAGACCTGGATGAAGCAAGGGACGATTTGTGTACATATGCCGGGGGCGGGGGAGCCCAGGCCTCCAGGCAGGGGGAGCAGCCGGTGAAATGCTCCACATCCCCCTGCAGGTTCCTGCTGGTGGGCGTGCTGATGGGCCCTCACGTTCCTGCTGCTTGTGGAATGCCCACGTGGTTGGCCTGGCAGACAGGCTGTAAGCACGCCCTCATGACCCCCACCTTGTGGTGTGCCTGCACTTGGGTATTTCCTTCCCCTGAGCGGGCCTGGGCCTGGTAATCTTCACATGAGGATCTCGCCCAGCCACACCCTGATCGCGGTCTGGTGAGACTGTGCGGCGGCAAAGCTGGCTCACCCAGCACAAGCTGCCGTGTTTGTGGTAACTTATTACATGCAGCAGGTAGCGAATGCAGTTGGTGAGCCCAGGCGCTAAACCCCTTTACTGCTCGGCTGTGGAGAAACCTATCCGATGGCAAGGAAGAGAGGGCTTTAAGGACTGACCATAACCCAGGGCTGCGTTTTGGCTTTTATGGGCCTGGGCCCTCTTGGCATGGTGGGCTCCATCTTCCGCTAAAAAAAAATCCGGTAAAATTATGTTTTATGCCTAACTTGTTGTAAAGATGGATATAGTCCGGGCCGAGTTCATTATTACATATATTTATTATTATATTTATTTTTCTTCGAATTAAAATGAGATTTTCATGGGCTTCTAAAAGATCTCAGGTCCCCAGTATGTGCCCACGATGCCCGATGAATGCATTGCTCCAGCTTTTCCAGCCTGTCAGCCACTTTGGAATTTTTAGTAGATCGAATGAATGAATGAAGGCGGAAAATGGGAGGGAGAAGAAGAAATGGAGAATATTCTATCTCAATAAATATTTACCAAAGCTCTCCTGTGGGTTAAATGCTAGAGCTACTGAGGCCACAAGGAGGAGTGTGGCTCGGTTCTTGACTTCTGGAACATTCTTTCGTAATAGCAGAGATGAGACAAATCCTGGGTGATGATAAATGAGGACCGAGAGAAGGGCCACGAGAGAAAGAAGAGCATGAAACATTCTGGAAAGGAGGAGGTTCCGTCCCAGGCATTATTCATTCATTTGCTTGGGGGTCGGTTCCTTAACTTTAGAAACAAGTATTGAATGATAGGTTGTGTGTGAGAGATAGAAACGCTTCTGAGAAGTGGTCCCTGCCTCCAAGAAATCCACGAGCTCATGTAGGAGACAAATTATTGTCATACCGTGTGGCGAGGGGTCTGACGCATGCTTATGTAGAAGACCGCCTGGGTATGAAACCTGCTTCTGGTGCAGATTTCTCAACCTCTGCACCTTGACGTTGTGCGCCAGATAATGGTTTGTTGTGAGGCTGTCCCGTGCTTTGTAGGACGTTTAGAAACCTCTCCAGCTTCTACTCTCTAGATGCCAGCAGCGTCTCCTTCCCTCCCCCCCGTCGTGAACTTGTCCTGGTTGAGAAGCACTGGGTTAGACTTTACAGTGGGACCCAAGGTGACTTATTTCATTAGTGCCTCAGTTTCCTAATCCATAGCATGGGGACAAAATGGGACCTATTTCACAGGCTTATGGCAAGGATGAAATGTGATGATTTGTGTAAAATGCTTAGCATACTAACCGGCACATAGTAAGGGCTCAGTAAACGGAAGCAGCGCTTGGCGCCTTTGTGCAGGACAGGCTTTGGCACGTGGTTTGGATTGGACCAGAGCTGGTACTTCATGAAGGTCTGGGCATACAATACATGTGTCGGGGGGCTTGGGGATCGAAGACACTCGAAGACACAGGCACGCTGACTGCGTGAGTGATGGAAGGTTCTGGAGAGCCCTGATGACCAAAGGGAGAAATCTAGGCGTGAGTCAGGAAATGACCGAGGTCGAGGTTTCTGAACTGTGTTGAGTGGCGAGTGGAAGTTTCTCAGGCACCCATGAGGAGATGTCCTTCTGCCTCCATTGTGTCATCTGAGAGTGGGTTTTGCTAACATTTCCCTGGGAACCTTACCCATTCAGAGCCACCCTGGCTACGTGCTATGGCTCCCCAGCAGGTAGACTGGGCGTTCTGCCAGGAATGGGATGAATTGGAGTGGGGGAGCCTGGCACTGCTCCCTGGACTCTCCACTCTCCTCGTGCATGGGACAAGGAATGCCATTGTGCGTAACAGAAAATCAGACTCAAGGATGTGTCCCAGACCGAGCTCTACAAAAGAGAATGTTAACCCCTCACTTTCTGGGGGGGGGGGGGAAAGTAGCTACAGAATCTATTCCCACCACCACCCCCAGATTCGTTATCATTTCCTGCACTGTCCATCTTTCTGTCCCATTCAGCTGGCCTGCTTTCTGTTCCCTCTACCCTCATCCCAAGTCATGGTTTCTACACTTTGCTCAGTGACTCATAATCCACCTTCTCCCTGATTTCAAGATCCAACTTTTCCCCCTAAGCGTCCTCCTCGAGGAAGGCAACTCACTTTCAGGGAGCCCCAACAGCATGGCAGGTGCTTGCATACCTGTGGGAAGTTGAATAATGCCCCCCCCCCCCAACCACATCCTCATCCTAATCCTGGGAACCTGGGAGCATGTTACCTTCCATGACAAAAGGGGCTTTGCAGATGTGATTAAAGCCATGGTCCTTGAGATGGTGAGATTATTCTGGATTATCTGGGTGGGCCCAGGATCATCACTGGAGTCCTTGCAAGATGGAAGCAGGAGGGTCAGAGTCAGGGATGTAATAACAGAAGTAGAAGTCAGAATGGTCTCATTGTTTGAAGGGGGCCACATGCCAAGGAAAGCAGGTGGCCTTTAGCAGCCAGAAAGGCAAGGAAAAGAACAGATTCCAGGTCCCCCTGGAACCTCCAGAAAGCACTCAGTCCTGCATACACCTTGATTTTAGTCCCGTAAGACTCATTTTGGACTTCTGATCTCCAGAACTGTAAGATAATAAGTTTGTACTGTTTTAAGCCATGGCATTTGTGATAACATGTTACAGCAACAATAGGAAATGAATACATCAACCTTACATCGCTGATAAGGATACAGAGGTTCAGAGAGGTTCTGAGGTGGTTTGTTTCTGGCCACACAGCAGGAGAGTAAGGATCTGAGACACAAACAGGCCTGACTTCAAAGCCCATGTCTGCTTGAGACGCTGCAGGAAGCAGTCTATCAGACACAGTGGGAGACGCAGACTGACTATGGCATTGTCCCCTGTTACACTGCTAAGTTTCTCAAATATAAAATGAGCAAGTGAACAAACAGAAAACATTCGGATTTGAAAATCAACTCTCAAAGCTAGAGCTAGTTTCAGAGAAGGGGACTTGCACATGTGGTGTCCTTGGTAGTTTCGAGCTTGCTCTGTTGGGTGTGTTTAGAATTCGGTCAAAGTCATGGCATCAGCTCCTGCGTGGGCCAGTTATGTCTGTTCTGTGCTAGGCCCAGTCTGTGGTCCTGACTCCGTTTGCCTTTAAATACGAGGGTGCCTGCAAAATGCTTGACACATCATAGGTGTTGAACAAATGTGCCTCCTTTCTCTGTCCAGCAAATCCGTGTTTCCTAAGGAACAGTTGGAAGAGAGCCAGTGACTTAGTAGGACCCAACCTCGATGCTGGGAAGCCTGCTTGAATGATGTGCTGATGGCGAGGTGCCCACCAGTGTTTCCTCCAGAATGCATGCTCCCTGAAGGCAGGGATTTTTTTTTGCTGTTTTTATTTCTCTGCTGTAGACCCAGTGCCTGGTACCTAGCAGGCTCTCAGTAGATCTGTTTGATAAAAATCAACGTGACTAGAGCACTAAACTAAGAGTCTAGCATCAGGTTCTAGTTTTGCTGCTTGCTGGCCTTTGAGCAAGTCTCTTAGCTACTCTGAACTTCTTTGGTCCCTTCACCTGTAATAGGAAAAAAAAAAAAAAAGGATTTTTTGAGCACCTTTTGGGATTAGGGGACAGAGCATAGGAATATTTCCCCTAGTATCTTTTGTAAGCATGATTTATGAAGCATGCCTGTGTGCTAAGTATCCTGTTCGGTGCTATGCATGCATCAGTTCATTACGTGCACCCGAGAGCCACGAGGCTCAGGGAGGTAAAGTAAGTTGTCCAAGATGCTACACACGGAAGTAACAGAACTCTCTGACTTCAGAGCTAAGACTTTTTGCATCCCTCTCCCCCCCCACACACAGTGTAAATAAAGGGTGGAGAAACTTGCCTCTTGCATGGTCTTTAAGAAAATCTGTGAATTTAACAGTATTTGATGGAGGCTCAAAGGGACCTATCCCTAAACTCCATGCAAAGCTCTCCCGTCCCTATAGTATTTATTTGTCTTCTGTAGCAGGTCTGACTCTCCATGCACAAACTCATTCTCTCAATTTTCTATATCTCAGTCTCGTTTTATGTTCTGGGCCCTCAGTCCTTCCGGGGGTCCTCTGTGCCTTGCAGGTCCTGTTGCTGTCCTAGTTCCCTGAGCGGTATCAAGGCATTTGGATGGGAGGTTTCTCATCTGGCCCTCTGTCATCTGCCCACACACATTACCTTTGAGCCATCCATGATTTCTGTTCTCATGGACCACCTCTGGTCCCTGTCTTCCTGCTGCCTCCATCCTCAGTGGGGGCTGTATGAGAGCTTATCCTCTTCCATATGCACCAGCTGGGACTCGCCTCTCCTCCCTGGCCCCACCCCCACCAGCTCGCTGGTCTTCCTCAGGAATAGGGGTACTCTTGGCTCTAGGGACTCTCATACAGACCCTCTCTCTTGTCCCTCCTTCCTTCTCTCTGCAGAGTCTTTAGTTTGGGAAAAATCCTTTCCTGTTCCAAGTTTCTTTAAGACTTTTTGCTTTACTTCTGAATCCATGAAGAGCTTAGGTCTTTGTGAGAACAAAGCCAGAACATGGGTCTGCTTCCTTCCTCCCTCTCCCATGTGTCTTCCTGAGGGCCGTGGGCACAGGCAAGGGGAATGTATATGAAGAATAGGAAAGAGAAACTGCCCACTCGGCTTATATCTCCACATCACCCCAGCCACACTGGGGTACACACTTCCTCTGTCCTGAGCACTGTGTTCCATGCTGGCACGCGGTAGTGAATGAGGGGGATGGGGACGATGTGGAGGAAGAGATTGGTTAGAACCAAGGAAATATGAATCCATCCGTTTTTCGGTTCAGTAGCTATTGAGGGTCTGTGGAAGAGCAGTGTAGAAAGCGCAGTGGTGTGCGCTGAGAGTAATGACAAGGATGCCGGCTGAGAGCAGGAGGGGGAAAGAGGGACCGCCTTTGGATAGAATGGGCAGAAAGGGCCTCCCATAGAAGATGATGTTTAAGCAATACTCATGGGGTGGAAAGGAGTCACCATGCAAAGAGAGGGGTGAACAGAACTTTCCAGGCAGCAGGATCAGCATGTGCAAAGGCTGAGGCAGGATGAGCTTTGGAAGAACACCAGCGTGGGCATAAGATGAGGCTGAGGGTATCCCTATAATGCTGCCTAACCGACTGCTTCTGCATGAAGGTGAGACAGAAGCAGCAATCTCTTTAACCTGGGAATTCAGAGCACGAGGTGGGGTGAGGGTTTTGTGGTTGGACTATAACTGCCTTCTAACCTCGACATTCTGAGATGCTCTGCTCTGCCTACGGCACAGGGAACTCAGCAGAGGTTCATTTGCTTTAAGAGCTGGTGAAAATAGCCCTCTGGGATTCCTTCAGGGCCAACTCTCCCTGATGGCCGTCCGTCTCTGGGGATGCATCTTGCAGCAGACTTTAACCTTCCCGGAGTACCAACAACCCGAGTCCTTTCCCTGCTTTCCCCTGGTGGTTCAGAGGAGCCGGATCCAGTTTCTGGCAGTATACCCTCAAGTCAATACCTTCCTTTCTTTCAGGCACATTTGGTGGGAAGTCTTTGCCTCCCTCTTTCCTCCCTGACTTCTCAGCACTGTCTAGAAAAAAAAATGGTTTGTATTTCCATAATTCTGTAGGGTTTTTTTGTTTGTTTTAAGATTTAGAATTCCATGGGGGTGACTGGGTGGCTCAGTTGGTTAAGCATCCGGCTCTTGATCTTAGCTCAGGTCTTGATCTCAGGGTTGTGAGTTCAAGCCCCGCGATGGACTTCATGCTGGGCATGGAGCCTACCCCCCCAAAAAAAGGAAAGGAAAAGAAAGAGAAGGGAAAAAAAAGATTTACAATTCCATGTTCTTTATTTACGACAAGAGCCACAAGGATGAAAGCTCCAGCTGGTTCTAGAACATTTTCTTATAATGTGGACAATGTCGTTTCAGTGTAATTTCAGACAATGTCTTTCTCAGAATGTTCTTGTTCAGATCAGATTAATTCAGGAGTTTGTAGAGAGGCAACGGTTTTGCTCTGAATTCCCGTGGGGGCAGAGACAGTATTCCTGACTTCTCTTCTTTCTCCCCACTGTCCCCGGTCAGCCTGGGATGGTTGAATGACTGACTCCTCTAACTGTTGAAAGGGGGAACTTTGTCTCTGTAGACTTGGGGCAGTCCTGGCTGGAGGCTCTAGAGACTCTCAAACAGAGGCTCTCCTTACTGTCTACCTGTCCCTCTGATGTCTCTCCCACGGGGACCAGCCAGTCTGCTCTTCACTGGGCATCCTGGAAAACCTCTCTGCTCTTGGCTGGAGGGGACCATTTTTGCTTGGTTTACTTTTCTTTCTTGGCTTTGTTTAAGCAGTGAAATCTGCCAAGTGGCTGGTACCATCTGTAGGGCTTTTCGATGTTATTTAAAGAGCTAGAGTCCTTTTCTGCTGCAGTCATATCCATGTTCACAGTCCGGATACCCCCCAGCTGGCTTCCTGGCAGTCATTGTGCAAGTTTCTGGAGTGCTGTGTCAACTTCCAGGCAAGAGAGCCCTAAACATTCACTCCAAATGGGCTTCGTTAAGTAGGACTCCAAAGAGCATTGCAGGGTCTAGTTGTATTGAAGGCCCTTACTGGTTTGTGATCCTGGCTCTCTGCGGAACCCCTTGCTGCATCGTGAATAGAACCATGTGAGAGTATTCAGTGAATGCCCTTGGGATAACCTCTGAGTGAGCTTCAGACCATGTCCTGATGCCATATAAGTAGGTGACCATATAAGTTAGTGTCCAAGCAGGACTGTTTTAGAAGTGAGAGAAGGTGTCTTTAATAATTATGCTGGGACAACAGGCAGCAGCCAAGACTGTCCTGGGCAAACAGGGACATGTGGTTACCCTACATAGAAGTCACCCAAATCCTTATCAGCTATTCCTACATGTGACCCCTTGCTTCTGCAGGTGAGGGCATGGTGCACTAGATTTAGAGAAAGGAACGTGGGTTCACATATCTTTACCCCATACCACCTCACAGTCTTTGACAGATCAAGAAACTCGCATACTCTGCATAAAACTTTTCTACTAGAGAGTAGTATAGAGGTTCCAAGATGGGAGATGAGAATAACACCACCGACTAGTTGCAATATTAGTTGAAGAGATTGACTAGTCATGGAGGTTAACGAATTGCCAACAAATGGGGGAGTGTAAACAGTGAATAAGACAGGGGGCCTTATAAACCAGTGCTTACGTGCTGTGATACCGTGCCTGTGGGGTGCTGTGGAGTGCAGAGGAGAGACACCTGCCCCCAGCTGGGGAGGAAGGCATTATGGAGGACTTCCTGGAGAGGGAGTGACCTATATGCTGAGTACTGAAGAATCAATAGGTGGTTTCTAGGGAGAGGGCCGGGAAGGAAAACAGGAAGAGCAAGACACACAGAAGGGGCAGAGTTGAGCAAAGGCCAAGCCGTGAAAGAGCGTGACATGTCTGATGACCCGCACGTAGTTCAGAATAACCATGGCCTTGAAGGCGATGTTGAGGACGGTTCTTGAATGTATGTGAAAAAATGCTGGAAAGAGGCAAGCAGACTCACATTCTGAAGGGCTTCGACTGCCCCTCAAAGAAGGTTTGGGTTTCACCCTAAAGGCAGTGGGGAGCTTTGGTATCTGTCCATGTCCACCTTCCCCAGCACAAACCGGAAACCCCGCAGGGCCTGGAACTTGCCATCTGGTTTGCCATGGTGCAGATGCCGGCTTCACAGTGGAGGTTTACTAAATGTTTACCAGCAGAATAAGTGGATTGAAGGGGATTACACAGTGGGCTGAGCATGATCTGTGTTTTAGA
This sequence comes from Ursus maritimus, assembly GCF_017311325.1. NCBI lineage: Eukaryota > Metazoa > Chordata > Mammalia > Carnivora > Ursidae > Ursus > Ursus maritimus. The sequence continues at coordinate 9,936,132 of NW_024425786.1, forward strand.
AATGCCGCTTAAATGTGGAGGGGATAATGGATGTCACCTGGGAACCCAGGAGGTGAGAAATCAGGTGGCTGTCTCAGCAGCGAAGAGCCAGCTTGGCAGGGGCTAGAGTGAATGGTCGCCTTCTGCTATGCAGACTTCTAGTTTGGGGGAGAAGAACGAGTCCTGTCCTGTTGTATTCTGGAATTCACACAGACATCTGAGTGGTAGTGGAGTTCCTCTTCCAAAGTACCTTGACTCCTCAGAAGGAGTCGTCACAAAAACGGTGTTAAACACACCCTACGCAAAGGGGGGAATCTTGCTCTTGGAAAGGAGGAATAAGGAAATCTGGGTAGTTTTGTGGGTTGCTTTCTTGGAAATCCCAATACAAGGACTATGGAGACAGATGAAATGGTGTGTCCTGAGGAATAGCACCATAGAAAGGAGAAGCATTGAACAAGGAGCAATTCTACATTGGGACTATTAGCCACAGAAGATTAATAACACATGGTCCCAACTACAAGGAATCATTCCCAAAGCATGGAAACGGAGTAATTCAGGGAGAAACCATGTGTTTTTGAGTATGACAAAAAGGAGCAGACAGAGTCAAGAGTGAAGTGGTACCACGGTTCCTGGTGTTCCCAGAGGGAATGTCCTTCCATTATTTTATGCTGGGGCCAAAGGCTCAGTAAGGAGAGTTGCCCATCCTGTGGGAGGCACTGGACTGTGCAAAGGGTATTTTTCCTCTCCCACCGAGATCTTTAAACTTGGTAGTTTCTAAATGGCTTTGTTAGGGTCTTGTCTGACGGATGAATGTAAAACCTTCTTTGTTTATTCAGACTGGCAAATTGGGAGGCAGGGCTTGTCTGAATTACTGCAAGAGACTGAATTGCCTAATTGTTGAAAATAATCACACACATACAAGCAGTTTGTTCGTTAATCTCTTAGGAGTTTATTGAGCACCTACTAAGTGATAGCCCAATGCTGGGAGCTGGGAAAAGGAGTAAACGAAACAGATGGAGCCTCTCTGCTCAGTAAGCTTAGAGTCTAGCACGAAAGAGAAACAGTAATCAAATGAGCATCCAAATCAATATGTAATTAGGAACTGATCAGGGCTGTGGGGGAACAGTTTAGGGAGCTAGGGCATCATCTATCGGAAAAGCCGAATAGTGTTTGGGGGTTGCTGGGAAGGCAACCCCGACGATAGGACGCTTGAGCTGACACACAGTGAATCCAGGTAACAGGTAGTCGAGGATCAACTACCTGGTCCCACCAGGTCTGTTTCCATGAGTAGATGAGATGTGGCTGGAGGCAGTGGTTTGTAGGCAAAGCAGTTACAAAATGCTTCAGCCATACTATCTTTAGCAAATTCAATATGCAGTCTTTGTATTTTTATTATTATTATTTTGCTTTGCTCGAGTTGCATTATCAATTCCAAATTACTGACACTGAATGGTCTTTCACTTTCTAATTCAGCCATTTTATATTGAACTCCTGATTACGTACCACCAGCCAGAGGACCAGATGTTCAAGACTCGCAGGGATGAATAAAACATCCCTAATGTCCTAACTGGGGAACTGTCACGTACATCAATGTCTCCCAAGACGTCAATCAGTTGTGTACTCGCCGAACACTATTTCCCCTGAAGTAACAATACAAATAATTATAATAAAAAAGGAGTGCTGTGTAACTGCCTTCCTAATTAGCTGTGCTGCCTGTAGAAGGCCTTCAGTCCAGGGTGTGATCTCCGTTTGTTCAAAATGCAGATCAAAGAGATAGCTGGATGGATCTATTGATTGATTGATCAATCGATAGATGGGAGAGATGTTAAAGACCAACACATTCCGAACTGAGACTGTCTCCTCATTGCAGTCAGGTCCGGAGGGCGAGTCTTCTGATGGAATAGCCAGCACCCTCTGGAACAATTGCCTTTAGAGTCGGAACTTTAACTGCTGCATTCTTAATATCACACCATCCATAAAGAAGTATTTAGAAGTACATTGTGGTAGGACTTAAAAGAGACGTGTTCGAGTAGATCAGTGCTTCTAGACCGGAGGGTTTGTATGAGTGGGAAGTGACAAACAAGGATAGAGGGCCAGCTGAGAGCATATTCGGAGTTTGGGTGTATTGAGGAGGAGTGGGCTTGTGGTGGTGGCAGTGGTAGGGAGGTTGGGAAGGATGGAGAGGTGCATCCCTCTCCTGGAGGTTTTCAGCAGGCACATTGCCGTAGTCCAAACTGAAACTTTCAAATTCGATTCTATGCTCCTGTGTTGGAGTAAATGAGGTCCAGCTCTCTCCTCCACACCATGAAGGATGCATGATTAACGTATCCATTAGGGCTTTTGGATGCAAGCAATAGGAAAGAACTCTGGCTAACTTAGGAGAATGGAATTTACTGGAAGTGTATATGCAGCCTGGCAGAGTGGAGGGCAAAGCTAAAGGACGGCTTTGGGACGGGCAAAAACCATGGAAGCTTTGAGGATCCATGAAGCAGGAGCTCGTAGATACATGGGTGTGGCCAACTAGGGTGTCCATCAGGGTGGGACATCTCCAGCTGTCTTCTGCCCAGGTATGCACATGGCCAGAAGCGAGCTCTGAGTGGCCAGCCCCCAGGGCAGGGGAGGCCAGGGTATCCTGATCAATAGTGATACCTGATACCAGGCCTTCTCATCGCTCGGTAAGTCAACACATTCTCAATGGAGAATTGAGACACTCTTACTAAATAGGCACTGTCCGCAGAGTCCACCGTAATTGGCCAGGCCAACGGCCAATCTAGTTCATTCTACCAAAACCCCTCCTTAGATCTGGGCAAGAGGGATCCCTACTTGGGGCCCAGGCTGTAGAAGGCCCTGTTTGTTGGAACCCCCCAAATAAAGACCTTGTTTGTTTGTTTGTTTGTTTTGGTTTTGGAAGGAAGCGTTTTGAATGTTTGGTACCCAGTTGAGCAAATGGGCATAATGGGCAAGAGCTGGGAAAGCTGATGGGACTCCCAAAGGGTGTGGGGCTGGGAGCGCAGGCGTGTGGGGGTTAAGGAGACCGCCGGAAGTCCAGCCTGGGAAACTGGAGGAAACATGCTCTTGTGTAGGGTTGCCCGGCCCGAATCCCCGGGACCTGCCTCCCCAGATGACTGGGCTGATCCCTCCCCTTCTGCTCGGATGGTGTATTTGGAAGTGTGTACAACTTTCTGGAAATCCTCAGGCAGCAGAGGGGGCCTGCAGACCTGGCTCCCTGGGGGAACTTGTTCAGGTCAGTCTCTATCCCCAGTATGGGCAGGTCCAGTCACCCCCAGGCGTTCTGGCCCTTGACCCCACTTCTACCTGCCCTGCTTACCACCACTCAGGCTCTCTAGTGGCCAGTGAGGAGATAGGCCAAAAAGGTGGATCCCAGGACACAGGCTGTGGGGTGCAGGGTGGGAACGAGGGGGCCAGGCTCTGGGTGGGTCTTGATGGTAATATGTGTAGGGCTCCATTTGTACTCTTATCCCAGGCTCTGTAAACGTGATGGAGAGACCTACTCTGACGACACAGACTCTGGGTAGAATTTCATGCGGTGCTGTAAAGAATGTTGCAAAATTTTCATGAGGGGCAGCCATTTAGTGTTACCGTCGGTTTTGATAGCATGATAAAGCTTATGAAGACACATGATGGCAAAGGGACAGAGGGTTTGGGAGGAAGTGAGCTGGGGTGAGTGTTTGCTGGCGTAGTCTTGGCAGGCCCTGAAACCTTGGAACAGAAGGCACAGGCTTTTATGTTAACACACATACGCACACAACACACACACACACGTGCGCACACACACACACACACACACACATGATGAGAACAGGAAGAGCAAACAGCGATCGGGTAAAAGAGGCTAATGCATTTTGAAACAGGCACTGCCAAAAAGATGGCTCGCCTTTGAAAGCTAAAAGCAGGTTTTGAATCTTTTGTTTTTCTTTTCCTATCTTTCTAAGCACACATAAGCTACCGTTATTCTAAAATCCTGGGCCAAATCTGAAATGCATTAAAAAAGAAAGCCCCAGAGGAAAACTGCTTCAAATAGTGCATAAAAGCGATTGTCTGATCTCCCAATTACTTCGGCAGCTTCCAGCCCTGGTGCCTACTCCACATCGCTCTCAACTTGTTTGAGAAGCAATACTTAAGAGGTGGGCTTGGCATGTTCTTGGCGGTCTGTAGCTCTGCTGCAGACACACCGACACACTAGTGACTTATCTCCAAGGAGGAAGGCAAAGGGGCATCGAGTCCCCTCATTCCCACCTCTGGGGAGGTTGCAGTCTTCTGCTCAGTGGCGATGGGATTTGCTTTCCTTTTCTAAGCAGGAGAATAAGCTGTGAGTTTTAGGGTTAGAACATGTTTTGGTCCCTGAGCCATCAGAAAAACCCTTTATGCATAAGAGCCCTAAGGTGTGGTCCGTGGTCTTCAGGTTCACCCCTGCACCTGCCCTCCCCAACCCCCGCCCCCCCTGCAGGAAGCCGGCAGGGCTGCCAGGCTCTGGGTAAATAGTGGGAGTAGGTAGATGTTTGACACTGCTTTCCCTACGACCTCCTGACGGGTCTGTATGTTACAGGAGGGTAGATTTCAGACCAAATTCTGATCCGTGCATGGAAATGCTTTAGCAATCAGGCAGAGTCTGTGCCCATAAGCCCAGCACAGCTCTTGCTTTCTGTCCTTCTGGGTTCCAACCAGAACCCGGGGTCCGTTTCTCTCCTCAGTGGAAGAAACAATTATTTTGACTCAGCTTAAATGTCCTTTGCTCTGAAGCACCTTCCTTGACTATCCCATCTCGGGGAGCCCCCCCTCCCCCCAACCCCACTTACTGGGTGACTATCACACTACCCAGTTTTCTTTCCTCTGTGTTACAGATCACTTTCCAGGATGATTTATTTGCTCTGTCTTTCCCCTACCTCTCCTCCAACCCTCACGCCCCTCACAACATGGAGTAGAAGACCCTGAGCCCAGGGACTTGTCTGTCTTGATGACTGCGGTTTGCCCGGAGCCTCGCACAGAGCCTCGCCCACAGCAGGCACTGCTTGTACCTTTGTTGCACGAATGAAAGCACTCTCCCTCTCCTTTGCTGATTTTGCCATCTGGGTAGAGTGTGACACTTTCCCCCATCCTCTGGGAATAGAGGTGAGAGCTCTTTCAGCTGCACCAGTGAGGAGACTAAAGCTGGAAAGTTATTTCATGACATTTCCTACAGTTGGAGGAATAGAACTGTGGCTTTCCTGCCAGCCCCTCCCTCGACCGCGAAGTCGTCTGACTGTGTTTGCGTTGCCTGCTAGACTGTGAGCTCCTCCTGAGCGAGGTCAGAGGCTCATTTACCTTCGTCCTTGCTGGGCCTGATGTAGTACTCCCTGCCTGGGGGAAGGGGGCTCTGTAAACATTTGTGAAATAATGCTGGTTTTCCATCCTCTGCCCTAGCGCCCCCACACTGCTCTGGGCTTCTGGGCCCCGTTGTGTTTCCAGGACTTTCGGCTGACAGGAATCTAGCTCAGGCTTGCTAAGGAATAGAGAAGCAGGGAGGGAAGAGTTGGTTCAAAACCCCAAGAGTTCTGGAGCAACCACAAGGGGACGGGGGCTCTAACAAGGTCATCCGGATTTGGTTTTTCCCTCATTTTGGTCTGTGTCACATCCACCCCATGGGAGGCCCTCTTCTTCACAGCCAACAGTCCCAACAGAAAGAGGTGTTTTCATTCTCTGGTGTTTCCAGAAGATTGTCTGAGATGGGCCTAACTCATTATACAGTTGTTCCTGAACCAGTTAGGGCTCCCTACGGCCTGGAATGTTCTGACTGGCCAAGCCCGGATCCCATGCCCACTCCTGGAGTTGGGGCTGGGTGGAGCCCACCTTATTCACTGGTGAGACAGTAAGGAAGGGAGGGTGATACTCTGAAAGAAAAACTGAGGTGCTATTTCCAAACATGTGGAGTCAGGAGACCAAAAAACTATAGATGGCTTCTAATCCACCACCCTCCTTCCATACTGAGCTCTGCCCTAGAGGCAAAGATGTCCCCCATCTTGTCCGATAAATTAATCTACAGAATGAGCTTTTGGAAGAAACAACCCCTTCATTCACAAGCGAGTTTCAGTTTCATTGTTGCTTCGTAGGGAGAGTGTTCTCACCTGTATTTCTGACCTGTGGTTCCCAAGCATCAAACAGTCAAGGTACCACGTGAGTTGTCTCAGAATCAGCTGGGGCACTTTCCAAAATACAGATTCTCAGGCTGCACCCCGAAAGAGTTGACTTAAGTCTGTAGTGGGGCCAGGGATGTGCATTAAAAAGAAAAATCTAACATGCAGCTAGGTTAGGAAACCAGTGGCTTAATCCCTTGAAGTTTTGTGGCTGAGCAGGGTGGAAGGGTGGTATGGCTGGTGGTGGGAGAGAAACTGGGGGGCTTCAAGGACTTCCACTGCCCTCCCAATCCTGTGACAAACGCAGCGGCCTTTTCCCCGCCACAGAGACCAAGTCTTGCTCTGACCTTATTCTTCCAAGGTTTCATGTCTGACTGGACGTGGGGAAGCGAGAAGCTGCCCGGTTCTTAACCAAGGTCTTCAGCTAATCGTCCGCTAATGGTTTTCATTATTGACCCAGCAGCTGATTTGGGTCAATAGTGCAGGATGGGGCATAGTTGGCAGAACTGTAACTGTGTCATATCGGGTGTCATCCGCCGTTCGGTGTGGGGAGGGACAGCTTGTCTCCCAGGCACGTCACGTGGAATGACTGCAGCATGTTGGTAGCAGGGTTCCACGGTGACAAGGGCTCCTCGTGGACTGATGCCTTCCCAAGGCACCACAGTGATCCTCGCACAGTGGGAGCTCTTTGAAGCTGGATTTCATGCACGGTGTCCCGGGGGACTCTGAAAGCTTTTACTCAAGCTATAAAAGTAAGACCTGTTTACTTCCCAACCGATGTAATTACAAATATCAAGTCATCTCTACTGTACAAATAAAGCCCAATGATAGTGATCTGGAATTGGGGCCATGTCTGCATTGCCTGGAAGACTTAGCGGGCTTTCAGAGAGGCTACAGGCCTAATTGCAGCCAGGGGAACTGCTGAAAGCCTTGTATTTTCAGCCAGGCATACCGCATTTTCTTTTTCATGTCTCATTTTTATTTCTGAAATATGTTCCTTGGGTTTTATGAAGGGCAGGAGTTGTTTAGGAGAGGGGGGAGAGCCTTTTCCAGCTTTGCTCCTACTGGCCATTTATTCCTTATCGACCGCCAGCCAGGGCCATCCTGAGAGAAAGCTGGGGAACCCCACAGAAGTTTCCATCTCCTGTTGCTCTTTGTGTGTGATTAAGAAAGGGAGGGAAGGAGGGAGGAAGGACGCGAGATGGAAAATGCCAGTGAAGGGATTAAATTATTGTTTTATTTGTTTATTTTGAAACTGGAACGGAAACCGTACCTTTTTATTTATTGCAGAAACAGCCTCATAATTTGTTAGGAATTTTCACAAATCCACCCATTTGTGGAGAGAGGAATAGCATTCAGATATGCCTTAATGAGAAAGGTATCGGGAATTCAGTAATGGCGAGATAACGGTCTTTTATTTGCAAGGATAATTTGAAGGCAGACAAGTGGTGTGTGGTTAGTAAGGCAAGACGTTAGGATTTCACAGGATTGAAACGACGCCGCCTCCCCTGTCCTGCCGTCAAAATGTCATTTCTATAGCTCTCTGGCTGCCAGTACTCATAATAGGAATAATGTTTGATATTAAGCATCTTCATTTGGAACTTGCATATGTATGTGCTTGTCCAAAAGATCCTACTTCTGTACACGCCTTGCCTGCTTGCAAGGCTGGGGGCTGCGCACATTACGTTAAGACGTTTGGCTAATAGCACTGCTGTGTTACTGAGCTGTGTTCAGTTCGCCTAAACCATGAAACACAGCTGTGGCCATATCTTATCTGAGCGTTACAGATCCTCAGAGGGAGGTAGCGCCCTTCCGTGGTACATCGGAGGGGGATGGACGAACCGAGAAGGGAAGTAATCTGCCCAGGATCTCCCTGCCAGTAAGAGGTAGGGTTAGGATTCGAACGTGGGTCCCCCCTGCTTGCCCCCTGTGGGAAGTTTCTGTTTTCTTGTACCAGATCTCACAGGCATGAAGCCCATCTGTGGGAGCATCGTAGGCTTGCTTTTCTCCCAGGGCCAAGCTGAAGCCCACGTGTGCAGTCGTATAATAGAAGAAGAGGTCAAGCCCAAGACAGTTGTAGAAAACAGACTCAGGACAGAGTTTAATTGCAGAAGTCACTCTTAAGGGGCGCCTGGGTGGCTCAGTCGCTTAGGTGTCTGCCTTCAGCTCAGGTCATGATTCTGGGGTCCTGGGATTGAGCCCCATGTCAGGCTCCTTGCTCACTGGGGAACCTGCTTCTCCCTCTCCCTCTGTAGTTCCCCCTGCTTGTGTTCTCTCTCTCTGTCAAAATAAATAAATAAAATCTTAAAAAAAAAAAGTCACTCTTTAATGCATTGAGAGGATCTCAGATGAAGCCAAACTGGGATTCACAGTCTGTTTCGGAAGTTGTAGGTCACGCCCCCTTGATGCCTGTGCTCCAGTTGCCATCCATTGGAGTCTGGGGGCAAAGGGGGTTGTTTGGCTGGAGGAGCAGGGAGAAATTCTGGGGCGAGGCACAATGGCATGCCTTCTATGCTTTGCCAGACCCTGTGGGTTCCAAGAGGGCAAAGGGCAAAGGGGTGCTACAGTCAGGAGCTAACAGAGCTCCTCCCATGAAGGATCTTATGAGATTCTGAAACATGCATTGCAGTCCATATGACAAGATATTGCCCAGCGTGTCGGGCAGGGACACCCTCCTCCTCCTTCAAGGAACTCTGTATCCCACTGGTGTTTTGAAAGACTGGTGTCTTTGGGAACACGGGAGCAGCACCCTTGTGTGGACACGGGTGTGTCCCCAGCAGGCACCTCCAGGTGGCAAGCTTCCCCAAGGAGCTCTGGAAAAAGGACATGGAGGATTTGATCCTGAGATCATGTTGTGCACCCTTCGAGGACTCCCAGAACTTTTGGAGGGAAGGAGGGTGCTTGGCAGGAGTTGGTGAGTCTGCATGAGCAGGTGGAAGTAACCCACTGGGGAAATCTGAGTTGCAAAAACTCTGTGCCTTATGATTGTAAGGTTCAGGAACGCTTGGGATATATTTGAGTTTCTGTTTATCTCATCAGCCTCGTTTGTAGTATCTGCTGCCAAGTTGACTCTTCTGGACTTAAGAGGAATCCCCAAATGTCCCTTTACTGAGGATTGGTATTTAGAGCACAGAGTTTGAAGTGGGACCATCTCGATTGGGATGCTGTCTCTACCAGCTCCTAACTTGGCTACCTTGAAGTACTGTGATCTCCCAGTACCTCTGTGTTCTCAGCTGAAAATGGGTATAATGATGGTGCAGCTCCTGCTGCTTACCTTATAGGGTTGTGTTTCTGCGTAGAGCCTGGTTGATGTGAGTTTATATTATTACAAATTAAATATAATTAAGTGTTTTTAGTTTTGTGTTGTGTTTTTGTTTTCCCAATGTGCCTTGGGTGTTATGGTCCAGATCAGGAGGACTTCCCTCTGAGTCAAAAGAGAGCCAACCCTACCGCAGAGCTCCTCCATCCATGTCTCCTGGGGAAGACTAGGGAAGATGGGAACACCCTCCACGTTGCTGGAGATTTCACAGCTTCCCAGCTCAGGGGCCATAGCAAGACCTCTCTGACGCTCTGAGCCTCTGTTTACACGTTTAAAAGTGGGCTTTAGGGTTGTTATGAAGGTGGAATGCAGGAAAACATATGTGAGACATTTTATAATAATAAATAATATATAAAATATTATACTAATAATGAATAATTATTGAAGCTGGTATCTTCCCACTCATGAGAGGCAGCTCAGGGGAGTAGAAAAAGCATGCACGCACAAGTCAGACAGACTCAGGTTTGAGTCCCAGCTCCACTGCCTGTTAGCTGTGTGACCCATGGCAAATGGCTCAACCTCTCTGGACTTCTGTTTCTCTCCCCTGCAAACTAGAGGAAGGATACCTCCCTCCCAGGATGTGTAAGGATGAAATGAGATAAAGCGTCAAGTGCCTGGCACCTGGTAGACCCCCCCAGAAATACTTTCTCTTCAGTTGCTAATGCAGAGACCCACTTGCCTGCTAGGCGAAAGTCATAGATTCTAGAGGTCATCTTCCCACTGGGCAGAAGGCACTGGCAGGAGCCTTTCCTAATCCGGGCTGGTCCTGAATGCACAATGGTTACTGTTCTCTGGGCCAGGGCAGAAGAGGCTAAACACAGGGTGGATGGTGGTGGGTTGGCACAGTGGAGGAGAAAGGGGACTCCCACCCAAAGTCCCTGGGATTATCTCTGCAAAGGAAAGCAGTAAGAGCCGAATTTGTATGTGTGTGTGTGTTGGGGCGGGGGGGTGAGAACGGTGAGAGAGAAAGAGAGGGAGGGAGAGGGAGATTGGTTGCCAATATTTATAATGCTTTCTGAAATCTGAGAACCCAAGACAGCCAGTTCACAAAGACTGGAAGACGGGAATGATTAACCCTGGAGAGGTTAGCAGAGCTGGACAAGCAGGAATAATGCGTGTGCAGTGAGCCTGGTGGACGTGGGGGCTAAAGACATTCACATTATTTTCTATTTGATCTTATTCATTTTATTATTTCATTTCATTTCATTTCATTTCATTTTATCTTATCATCTTAATCCATTTATCTGTTTTCTTATTTTGGCACTCATTGTGAGAACAGAATAAAACGCTTCTGGTCCAATCCAGGTCTCAGGCCACTGTTGTCTCTCCAGTTACCTCACCCCTACCATTTGTGGGGCCCAAGATCGATCAAGCTAGGCAGCTGTTCAGGGCAGCATGTTTCATCCTGCCTTGTGCACGCACCTACATACCAACCCGGAGAGCCAAGTTCTGATGTAGGATTTTGGAATCCTGTAAGGTCAGCACTGGCTGGTGGCTAAGCAGGGAATGCTGGCTTCTGGGCCCCAGCCCCCCATCGCTCCAGCCCCCTGGCTCCTTTCCCTGGCCCTGGTTCTGTTCTGCCCCATGAGAAGCCTCCAGCACAGCACCTGGACATCCTAACCTACAGGGATGTGACCCTCTCTTGGGGACAAACCTTTGAAGAGCCTTCCCCAGCCTTGCAAGGAGGTGCAGGGTCATCTGGAAGGCATTCTGTTGTACCAGATCCTTGAAGGTCTGGACAGCTGGGGGCTGGGGGCTCCCGGTGGGCACATCCCCACAGCCCTGTGGACTCCTGGCCTTCTGGGGAGGGAGGGCTCAGCTGGGCGAGGACCAGAGCAAGGCCCTCTATAGTGTGCAGCCCAGAGTGAGGCCCCTTTTTCCCAGGCCTAAGGACTGAGCTGGAGGCTTTAAGGCATTAATGAGATGTCCAAAAGAACCCCAACTGCATCTCATAGCAGTGGACAGAGATGTGGGGGCTCGAGCTCCAGGCCAGCACCTGCTTGACCTCTCTCCACGTCTTTGGACAAATTGCTTTTCTGTGAGTCTCCATTTTCTCATTGATGAAGAGAAGGTGTTGAACTAGGTTATCTGTGATATGCTTTTCCACCCCCTGAAAAGAAACACATTTGCTCTCGTTGGCATGGACCATGATACACTGATTTTGTGCAAAAGTTAGGAGAGGAAGTAATTTTAAATTTGCTATCTTATTTCTCACCTGAGAACAATTTCCTTCTGTTTTTTGGGTCACTAAGGGGGGAGAAAGTTGGGATGGGGGGATGCCAGGAATGAAATATTTGGCTCATATTGCTAATTACATGTACTAAGTGGTCGTGTCATGGGGAAGTTTGAATATAAATCCTATCTCTTTTCCGTCTCACGTTTAATCATGTGAATAACAAAAATCCTCAACCGCCATCAGAGTTCATTTAAATGTTAATTTTAATTTTTATTTACCACTTGGTCTCCCAGCTGAAATATACGTTAAAGCAACTGGAACCTGGGTTCTTTCTGTAACAGCTGGCGGAGCTCACTCTTGGGCTAATGGTTGTTTCCTGTGATTTATTTCTGCTGTGTATCCCCTTTGTTGCCAGGGAGGAGAAAATGAATTTCTTTAGAAGTAGCATTAATCTGCCTTGGCACACATCAAGGTATAGAAAACAGAACGCCAGCAGCGCTCATGGAGAATTTTGAAGCAATACCGATAAGGGCTGGGAATGGAACGGGAAGATGATAGAAGGAATTTTGCACTTAAAAAAAAAAAAAAACTGATTTGGGTAAACCTTTAAAAACAAACAAAAGAGCCCCAAAGCTTTTGGACAGAGACAAGCTCAAAACAAAAACGGAAAGTTTCTTTCCAGGTGGTTGTTTTGCCCTTTCCTGGCGAGCGATCCTGTCGGAAAGTAACCTCCCCAAGACAGGTCTACACCAGGGAGTCTCAGCCTTGGTGTACCTGCCATTTGGGCTGACAGGCTCTTCGTCAAGGGGCTGCCTCGGCCATTGTAGGATGTGTAACATGCCCCTAGCCTCCACCCACGAGACATCAATGCTTTCCTGTAATGGGTTGGGTTGTGCCTCCTCAAACACGTACATGAAAATCCTAACCCCTGGTGACGTAGGAAAGATTTTAGGGTTTGAAGCTAACAGCCAAGAAAGAATTCTTGAGATGTCTTGGGTGCAAAAAGGTAGTTTTATTAAAGCACGGGGACAGGACCCGTGGGCAGAAAGAGCTGCACTGGGGTCATAAGGAGTGGCCCATTATATACTCTCAAGTTGGGAGGAGGTTAGAGATAACCTGAGTCTCTAAGAAATTTTGGAAGCAAGGTTTCCAGGACCTTGAGGGGGCTAGCTATTGTTAGGAAGAGGTCATTTATTCCTGTTTAGTAAACCCTCAGTCATGAGACCTTTCAGATGTGTATCCATGGGTCCTATGCTTGGGGGATGATTGCCAACATGTATCTTGAGGGGTAGAAATAAAGGAAGTTTCCAACGGAATTTTTATATGTTAAAGTCGACTTACAGGATCCTGGGGATCAGGCTAAGATTGCCTTTGCCCTCAGCAAAGTGTCAGCATTGGGACAGCTGAGTTCCTAGAGGAAGGTCACTCTGCCCGTTTGAAGGACTTGTCAGTGGGCTGTAGGCAGTAAGGAAATTTAATTTTTCTTTTGCCTCTGTTTCCCACATCACTAATATCTCAGAATGTGACCTTATTTAGAAATAAGGTCATTGCAGATGTGATTACTTACCATGAGGTCATTAGGGTGGGGCCCAATCCAACCCAACTGGTGTCCTTATAAAAAGAGGAGATTTGGACACAGACAAGCACACAGGGAGAACGTCCCATCCATGAAATGAGGGCAGAGGTTGGGGGATGCCTCAGAGTGAAGAAACACCATGGATTACCAGCACAGCACCTGAAGCTAGAAGACAGGTGTGGAACATTCTCCCTCTCAGCCCTCAGAAGGAACCGCCTTGCTGACACCTTGACTTTGGACTTCCTGTCCCAGAACATGAGACAATATGTTTCTGTGGCTTAAGCTATCTAGCTTGCGGTGCCCCATTACAGCAGCCCTAGCAAACTAATACACACTGCCCTGGTTGTGACCAGCTCAACATGTGTCAGCTGGTACCAAACGTCCCCTGGGGGCAAATTGCCCTTGTTTGGGAACCCCTGGGGTCAGAATCGTCCAGGGCTGTTTTCATCCAGCCACAGCAGAGCTGAGTAGTTGTGACAGAGCCTCTGGGGCCCCCAGAACCCCAAATATTTGCCATCTGGTCCTTTACAGAGAGAGTTGGCTGACCCCCTTCTAATGGTAACGGTCCACAGCATCCCTGAGAGTTTGCTGTGGCATCTGGAGGCACACTGGGCTCAGTCTTAGCCTGGGGCTCAGAACTGGTCCACAAGCCATAGAGGATGCAAGTGAGTCATGGTGAGGATGCTGCTGTCGGGAGGAGGTCAGCAGCGTGCCCTGGACGTGGCTGGCTGGCAGTGTAGCCTGGAGTCAGAGTCTCTCCAGGTGTCCCGACTTCTCAGCCCTTACTTTACCTCCTGCCTCTCGTGCTGCTGTTCGGCTCCCTTGCCCAGGATGGGCATCTTTTGTTAGACTGGTTGCTTCCTTGTACCAATTCATGATGGTTGGAAAGATTCTGTTTCCTGAAGGTCAGGCTTCGTGTCCCCACATGTACTTGGTTCTGTACAATCTTACAGCCCCAGGTGCCCTGCCAGCGTGCTACTGTGACCGCCCACAGTGAGCCGAAATGCTGATGGTGGGAACCCGCTTCCTAAAATGCCTTCTGCAAGAAATGCCTGTCAATGCCATTCCAGTTGAGTCATGAGAGAGGTTTCAGAGAGACCGTTGGCTCTGGGTAGGCAAAGAAGTCGCCTTCAGTATAGATGCTGTTCAGAGATGCACATGTGACTGAAAAGATCTTTCTTCAGCATCATTTCCCATCTCTCTCTCTCTCTCTGGCCCTTAGCACACCCCCCCCTTACAGCAGCAGCAATTTAAAACTATCCAACATTCCACAGGGATTGGCTTGCTTTTAGGACCTAGAAGGTCAACCCTGTGTTGCTTCCTTCAGGCTCTGACGAGATACTGGAAACTTAGAGGAAAAAAACCCAGGAAAAATGATATAGTCAATTGTGTGGGGTTGAATTGTGTCTCCCCCCCAACCCCTACACCCCCCAGCCAAAAAAAAAAAAAAAAGATGTGTTGACGTCCTAAACCCCAGTAGCTAGCGGAAGTAGAATTTTTCTGGATGCACTCGCAGCTCAGATTTCGTTGTTAGGCTGTGCCCTGATCCAGTATGACTGGTGTCCTTGTAAGAAAAGGAAAAGAGACACAGACAGACACACAGAGCACAGGCTGTGTGAAGATGGAGGCAGAGACGGGAGTGATGTATCAACGAGCCTGGGGACACCCAGGGTTGCTGTCACCAGCCGCTAGCTCACTCCTAGGCGTGGAACATGTTCTCCCTCTGAGCACCCAAGAGGCAACCAGCCCTACAGACATTTTGATTTTAGACTTCGAGCCTCTGCAGCTGTCAGAGAATACATTTCTGTTGTTTTAAGCCACCCAGTTGTGATACTTTGTTATGGCAGTCCTAAAATATGCATACCACGGTTATTATGGAAAATGTGTATTTTTGCATTTCATACTGTTTGATGCAGCTTAGCGATAGAATGGCTTTGAGGTCGGGACACGTTGCCAGCAATTACCAGCTCTTATATACTCTGTGGCTCCTGACAGTTTTTCTAACTAGCAGTTAACACGGTTTGTAATTTTATTTTATCTTATTTGTTTTTAAAGAATTTTTTATTTATTTTGAGAGAGAGAGTGCACGAGTGGGGGGAGGGACAGAGGAAGAGGGAGAGAGAGAGACTCTTCAAGCAGACTCCCTGCGGAGCACAGAGCTGGATGCAGGGCTCGAGCTCATGACCCTGAGATCATGACCTGAGCTGAAACCAGGAGTCGGCCGCTTAACTGACTGAGCCACCCAGGCGCTCCCACGATTTATAATTTTATACGTGTCTCGATAATTATTTGATGGCCTGCTTCCCCCACTAGATGTGAGCTCCATCCACAACAAGCAGGTATTTAATAAGTATTTGTTAAAAGACCTTGGGCAAGTCATTTGTAATTCCTGAAGCTCAGTTTTTCTATCTGGAAAAGAGAAATGTTAACGGCACCTACGTCATCGGTCATCGTGAGGATTAAATGAGGTGCTATGAATGCAGCAGGATGCGTCGCCTGTTGTCAACGCTGATATGAATATTTTTTATTTGACTCCTCTCCTGGATTCTTCTGTGAAACCTCAGTGGCACGTAGAGCTTTGCGCGTGTGGACCTGCTCCGAATCCTGGCTCAGCACATAGCCAGCTTGTATTACTTGTTTTGACAACCCCAGGTAACGACTTGTCATTTAGAGCTACAGTTGAAGTTTGACCCCTTCCCCCAGAGGAGTTTCCATGGTTTCTAAGACCTCATCACTAAACCGCCCTGAAGATACAGAAAGAACCTTCCTTGAAATTGCCATTAAGGCCATACTTGTCACCCTGGGAAAAGCTAATGGACAGAAACATATTGATGTGTTAACAGTTTGAGACCTTTCCCCTAAGGAAACCTTTTAGCTAGTGAGGGGTTCATTCACCTTAATTAAAAATTATCCAATGGATACATCTCTCTATCACTCTATGGGCACACAGAGTGTTGTTTTTTTTTTTTTTTTAAGGAAATTAAATTAAAAAACTTGTCCTCCTTCAAACAAATCCTTTGTTTGCTTTATTAAGCGGAAAAGCCTGCTGGCTATTAGTTGTCAATTAAGTGTAACTGTTAATTAAAATGGCCATGTCCAAGCACTCCTAAGGATCAGTCTGCCACTTGGGGACCCATTGTGGAAGATGGCCCTGAATTACAATACATTATCCATGACATGACCACTTGGTACCTCCCTGGGACACAAGAAAGAAGACTTAAGATTGAGTTTGATACATAAATATTGCACAGCAATTTTTTCCCCAAATGATAAGACACATCCTTAGGGTGCTTTAAACTGGGTGTACAGGTCAAATCCTGTTCTCTGTTTTTGTATGATTCATGAGCCACGAACAGTTTTGCATTTTTAAATGGTTGAAAATAATGAAAAGAACAATCCTCTTTCATGGCATGTGAAATTTACATGAGATGGAAATTTCAGTGTTCCTGAATAAAGTTTTATTGGTACACAGCCATGACCATTCATTTATTTACTATCTGTGGCCCACCCTGATTTAAATGATCCCTGGGACACTGAAGCTCAACTTGAGGTCACACACACACACTCTGTACCTTCACTTAGCATCTCTGATAGGGCTGCCTGGACACCGAACATTCCATGGTATATTTATCCCTTGGCATGGTAAAGCAGTGTTATCAAGGATGCAGATGCCTCTGTCTTCTCCTGAGCAAGGGAGCTGTGGTCTTGTGAGCGTGAGCTCTGTATACCGAGCTGATACTCGAGGTGTGCTGAGAATCAACTTCTACCCTTCGGAGATGGGCTTTCGTGCTCACTTCTTCCATGGCATGGCCCTGGGGAGGAGAAAACCGGCATTGCCCTGTGGCAGTCCAGGAGAGGGGGAGCGAGCATCAGAGCATCAGGAGGTGCCGGCTGTGGGGCGAGGAGAGTGAACACCCCTCCTTGTTGTCTTATGTCTGAGGTAGATTTCCCAAACTGCCTTCTTACACAGCTGTCCTGAGACCTAAGCCAACCCTTGACTGCGTCCGGTGGTGAGAGCCAATGGTGTGCGTGTTCTAGGCATGTGCTAGGGAGGGCTGCCCAAGGCAGATGTCAAAAGGGGGGATGACATATGTTAGGGAGGGCTGCCTAGGGAGGGCTGCCCAGGGGGGATGCCAGAATTGCAACAGGAGCCACAGTAACTGAATCTGAGGGTCAACTTCAAACAACCTGGGGAGGCAGGTAATGCATGTTTTTGCCAAACCTCCATACACCTCATCTCACTCATCCTAAGTGTCCTGCTTCTCCTTCTTGTGCTTCCATTGTCAGCTTGCGGTCTCTCTGCCACCTGCCCAGACACAGGAGGTCCAGGCTAACTGCCCTTACCCTCCACATCCTCTCGCTGCTCTTCAGCTGGCCAGAGATCTGTGGCTTAGTCTCTGTTCTTCTGTGCACATAGCATTTTCTCTTATCAATGTTATGTGACCCTGTGATGATAAATAACATGATGGACGGGATAGAGTATATTTTACTATAAAACAAGTGCAGAAAGCAATATACTTTAAAAATTAAGTGCACGTGCTCTGTAATCAGCTACCTATAATCAGGTCCTTACTCTGTTGCTTGCCGGCCGTATGTCTTTGACAAGTTTACTAATCTCTCTGAATTTTAGTTGCCTCTTAAAAATGGGATGATGAACGACATCTGATAGAACGGCTTTGAAGAGGAAGTGATTTGTGCCACTGCCTAGCACAGAGCCTGGCTCAGAGTAGTGGTCTGGAAGTGGGAGCTGGTTATGGTGCTTTTCTATCCATTCGTCCTGGAGCATGGAGCATCTGAGCAGAGTAGGAAGGTTATCGGAGACATTTCTGCCCTTCCCTGGGGATATGTGTCTGTGCAAACACACGTATTGGTCGTTAGCTTCAAAGACCTTCCCTTGAGCCCAGTGTGATTGAAATGGCAGGTGTACGTTAGACCACTGACTCAGCATTATGGGGGGTTGATGTTGGCCCTGATGTGTTCAACAGTGTTCCTCCTTTTTCTCTATCTTCGTGAGATCATGCAAGTTTTGCACACTTTCTTCCACTCGCTCAGTATGTATTAATCATTCATTGTGTGTTGGCCATTGTATTAGGACCTGTGAGCAAAACAGATAAGGTCTGTTTTATGGTCCAGTTGGAAGCAGACAGACACTAATCAGATAACTTACATTTTTAAAGACCCATCTGGCTACAGTGAGAAGGGATGGAAGGCAGTCATGGAGGCAGGAGACCCCTGAGGAGGCTAACACAGCCACCCAAGAACGAGATGATGGTGAGTCAGACAGGAGCTGTGTGGCAGGATTGACCAAGTGGGTGTGTCAGGGAATGGTCAGAAGGAAACATCAAGAAGACCAGGTCAGTGGGAAGGTGTGGAAATGGAGTTGGTCAGGAGGGACCCTCTGGTCTCTCGCTTATGCCCTTGGGGCGGGGGGCGGGGGAAGAACTCCAGAAGAAGGCCAGGTTGTGGGCAAAAGATATGAGTGTAGTGTGGTCACCCAGGTAGGGTGCCAGTTAGATGTTAGAAATTCAGGGACGCCTGGGTGGCTCAGTCGGTTAAGCATCTGCCTTTAGTTCAGGTCGTGATCCCAGGGTGCTGGGATTGAGTCCCGTGTTAGGCTCCTTGCTCAGCAGGGAGTCTGCTTCTCCCTCGGCCTGCTGCTCCCCCTGTTTGTGCTCTCTCTCTCTGACAAATAAATAAATAATCTTAAAAAAAAGATTTTAGATATTTGGCACATTCAGCCTGACCATATATGATGAAAAAATGCCTCCCTAAATCTCCTGGCCCACTCTGTGCTCATATGCACGGGTCACACTCATCCTCGGGAGCCTGCACGTATGCTGGAACAAGAGCACTTACGCCTGCTCCATGGCAGCACATGATGAAGGGATTGGCTATCAGAGAGCAAGGACATTTGATCCCTATAAGAAAAGAGAGGTTTTCTGGAACCTCTGAGTTATTCCTTGGGTTCCTTCATTTACCGATTTCCAGGACTCTGACTATACAGTTCTTCGGTTCTTCCCTCACGCAGATGGTCACACCACGTGCCCTGGAGTTTGCTTCATGTTAGAGCAAAGCCATTCATCTCTGGGAACCACAGCTAAGGTCTTTTGCTCTCATCGTAATTAGGTAATTCTTAGAAAATTGAACTATGGTTTTTTAAAGCATTTTTTTGGTCATTTTTATTGAGGTATAATGAACATATCATAAATTAATCAATTTTTTGCATACAGTACAATGAGTTGTGACAGTGTTTATAGTCTTGGAACTATCACACTTGTGATCTAGAACATTCCATCACCCCAAAGAATTTTCTCATGCTCTTTTACAGTCAGTCCGTCTCACCACTCTCTGATCACTGACAACCCTTGACCTGCTTTCTGTCACTATAGTTTTTCCTGTTCTAGAATTTTATGTAATTGAAATCACACTGGATGTAAACTTTTATGTCTGGCTTCTTTCACTCAGTGCAACGATCATGTCATTTGTACCGGTAGACTGTTCCTGCTGAGGAACATTCCGTTGCATGGTTACATAACGATTCACAACTGATGGACATCTGAGTTCTTTCCCATTTTAGGCAATGATGAGTAAAGCCTCTGTGGACATCCACATCCAAGTCTTTATGTGGAATTTCATTTCCCTTCATGAGCACGTAGGGGTGGGATTAGTGGCTCATAGGTAAGTGTGTGTGTGACTTTATAAAAAACTACAAAACTGTATTCCAAGGGGTTGTAACAGTTTGCGTTCTCCCTCAGCAGCACAGTGGAATTTCAGTTTTTCCATATCCTATTTAATGCTTTTAAATTATGGCCATTCCATAGAGTATTAAGGGATTTCTCAAAGTGGTTTTAATTTATATTTTCCTAATGTTTATTGACATTGAGAACATTTTTCTATTCTTGTTTTCTACCTTTATATATCCTTTGGTGATGTGTCTGTTCACATCTTTTGACTATTTTTAATTTTTTACTTGTAACTTCATGTCATTGAATTTTTAGAGGTCTTCATATATTTTGGATACAAATTCCTTATGAAATATGTTTTACAAATATTTTATCCCCGTCTGTGGCTTGCCTTTTCATTTTCTTACCAGCATTTTTTTTTAAATTTCCGTTTTTTGAGCTGTGTTATGATTCAGAATATGGTCTACCCTGGCAAGTAGTCTGTGTACACTTCAAAGAATTTGTATCCTGCTATCATTGGGTAGAGGGATGTATAAATGCCATTTCGGTTAAGTTGGTTGAGAGTGTTCACATCTTTCATCCTTATTGATTATCTGTATGTCTTTTGTATCAGTTCTTGAGAGAAGGTTGTTGCGATCTCTATAACATTGGATTTGTCTTTTTCTTCTTTCAGTTCTACCATTTCTTGCTCCATTTACTTTGATGTTCTGTTAATTGGTCCGCACCATCTAGTATCTTTTTATCCTTATGATGAATTGACCCCTTTGTCATTATGAAATGTCCTCCTTTATCCCTGGTAATGTTCCTTGTTTGGAGACTCACTTGGAGATTAATATCACCATTCCAGCTTTCTTTTGATTAGTGATTGCATGCTATATTATTTTCTATCCTTTTACTTTTCATTTTTCTGTCTTTATATTTAAAATGTGATTTTTAGCTGTTAAAATATAGTTGGGTCTTCCTATTTTAGCCTGTCTGACAATCTCTGTCTTTAATTGTGGTTTTTAGAACACTTCCATGTAATGTAAGTATTGATATGCTTGTATTTAAATATACCATCCCTCTATTCATATCTGGTCTTCATTCATTTTATATTTTTTTCCTAATTTCCTTTGGATTGAATATTTCTTTATCATTCCACTTTATCTTCACTTTAACTTACTAGCTATTAATTATTGTCCTATAATGTATAAAAATAATGTATTAAAGAACATAAAAATTGTTACTCTAGGGTTTACAATATGTATCTTCAACTTATCACAGTGCGCTGTCAAATAATATTATGACATAAGAACTTTGCAACAATATACTTGCACTTCTTCCTGTCCATGACTTTCGCTATTTTTATCATTCTTTTTACTTTACATATGGTCTAAATTTCATAACACATTATTGTTATTTATGCTTTAAATAATTATATTTTTAAAAGATTTATTAAAGTGAAAAAATGCTTTCTATATTTACCTCATATTTGCTGTTTCTGGTGCTCATTATTCTTTATGTATATCCAGATTTCCATCTAGTTTTATTTTCTTTCTGGCTGAAGAATTTTCTAAATATTTTTCATTATGCTGTTACACTGGTGATAAATTCTCTCAGCATTTGTTTTTTTTGGGGAAAAAAAGCTTTCTCACCATTATTTTACAAAGATATTTTGGTTTTCTCTGCAATTGTTGGCTTAGACATATTTTTCTTTGTATTTTAAAGATATTACTATGTTGTCTTCTAGCTTGCATAGTTTATGATATTATCTTTGGTCCTCTATACTTTTTTCTCTGACTGCTTTTATGTTTTGTCTTTATCACTAATTTTCTGTAGTTTTGATATTATGTGCATTGCTGTGTTGTTGTTCTTGTGTTTTGGGGGCTTTGTTGAGCTACTGGGATTTGTGGATTTATAGTTTTCATCAGAATTGGACAAAATGGCCATTATTTGTTTAAATATTTACCCACGTCTTGCTTTTCTGGGACTCCAAATGCATGTAGGACAGGCCACTAGATGTTGTCTGACAACTCAGTGAAGCATTGTCCACTGTTTTATCAGTGTCTTTGCTTCTTTTCAGACAGTTTCTATTGCTATGTCTTCAAGTTCACTAATCTTTTCTTCTGCAGTGTCTAATTGGCTGTTAACCCTATGTAGTATATTTTTCATCTCTGATATTGTATTCCTTATCTCTTAAAGTTTAATTGTTTTTAATAGCTTTCGTTTCTTTCTCATGTTTTCATCTGCCTTTTTGGACATATGGAGTATATTTATAATACCGATTTTAGTATCCTGTTTATTCCATCATCTCTGTCATTTTTGGATCTGTTTAGATTGTTTGAGTTTTCTTCTGTTGTGGATTGTTATTTCCCCATTTCTTTTTATTCCTCATAATTTCTTATTGGATTCTGGTGTTGTGAATATCACATTATTGACTGCTAGAGGATTGTATTCTATTGTATTCTCTATTGCAGTTCTTTCATTTTTGTTGGATATTGTCTTGGAACACATTCAAGTTACTGAAATCAATTTGATTCATTTGAGATTGGCTTTTAGCCCAAGTTACAGTTGATCCAGAGCAACCTTTAATTGAGGGCTAATTTGCCCCCTACTGCTGAGGCAACACCTAGTCAAGAATTCTGTCTAACGCCCCATGTTTCGACACTGGCAAATGGAAACGTGAATTCTTCCCAGCTCCATATAGGCACAATGGTTTGTTTTACCTACTCTTACTATGCTTGTTCTTTCCTGGCTTCAAGTAATTTCCTCCCAAATGTGCACAGATCAATAGTCGGCCAAAGACTTGAGGGAACCCTCTACAAATTTTTAGAATTCTCTGCCTGTAGAGGTCCCTCCTCTTTGGTATTTTGTCATGGAAATCCCAGGCACCTTGACCTCCCCAAGGAGGACCACTCTATTTCTTCAACTCAATAGGACCATGAGGCACTGAGACAATATGGTTCCCTCTCGCTGAATTCTGGTCTGGAAACTCTCTCCAGGAAGTAAGCTAAAGAGGCCCACGTTGTTTCTTTCTCTTCTTTTTAGGTTAATTTTCCTGTGCTGCTTCTTTGTCCAATGTCTGAAAAACTATTAATACACATTCACATATATATACAGTTTTTAGTCATCAAGGAGGAAGATCAATTTTGCCTTGCGTACTCCATCATAGCCAGGAGTAGAAGGCATGCCTATTATTTTATTTGCATGTATCTGTATAGCTATAGGTAAAAGACATCAATTATATGTCCTACGATAACATTTTTTAAAATGTCAAAACATTTTGTTAATGTCAACATTTTGTTAATGTCAAACTCACAGCTATTTTTCTATTTCAGCAGTTTTTAACTTTGGGGGGTTATGGATTCATTAGAGAATCCATGGACTCCCTTCTCTGAAAAATATACATGGTCACACATACACATTAGCATGCAAATTAAAAAAAGCAAAAATAATCCCCGATTCTCCCCTGTGGAACTTGGAGGACTATCTAGGCTTGGTGAGAACTTGCTCTAATTAATATTGCTTTGTTTGTGACTTTGGTGATCAAAAAAATTATAATTTCTTCCCTGCCTTACCTTGCAGAGTTATTATGAAAGATCACACTGGCAATGTCAAAATACTTTACAAGAATTATGGAAACATACTATACTTTTTTTGTGATGATTATTGTTACTATGGTTACCATCATTATCATTTATAATAAGGGCTCTTAGGTGGTTTTTTTAAAAAAATTGTAGTAGTTAATTCTTGTAATAGTTTAATTTTCCTTAACTTTACAGTAAACACACATATACACACTTACATGTATACACACACATATGCAAGTACAGACATATTTTATTTTTTAACCGACTGAGCCACCCAGGCATCCCAGATATTTTATTTTTTAAAAGTATTTATAACAGTATAACCACCTATTTACAGTGAAAACATGGTTCTGGGTTTTTTAAAATATTTTTTTAAATTTAAATTCAGTTAGCCAAGGTGTATGTATTGGTTTTGATATTAGGTTCAATGGTCCGTCAGTTTAGTACAGCACCCAGTGCTCATCACGTCATGTGATGGCCCTTGTTCTTATCCTCTGTGTTCTCCCCTCAACTTTGTATCTTCTGGTTGAGCAGTTGTCCAACAGATTTGTACAATTTTTGCATCGATTCACAAATAAGTGCTGTGTAATGTACTTTGTAAAATTCATTTTTCTGT
The DNA here is from genome assembly GCF_017311325.1 of Ursus maritimus. Taxonomy (NCBI): domain Eukaryota; kingdom Metazoa; phylum Chordata; class Mammalia; order Carnivora; family Ursidae; genus Ursus; species Ursus maritimus. Next base: position 9,960,181 of record NW_024425786.1, read on the forward strand.
GCTATTAAAATCAATAAAGGTGCAATTTATGGAATAATCTTTTTCAGGTATCTCTGAACTAGTTAACGTTTTGTTATTCAGTGTTGGCTATGCGTGTTCTTTAATATGCAAGAGCTTGCCTGCGTTTCAGCCTGGCCCCGTGCTTCCGTTTCTTCCCTTCTCGCCCTCTGTTAGCAGGATAGAAGCCATGAGGGCATCTGCCCCCCACAGTGTGCCACATGCATCTCCACGTGCCATGCCCCCCGACCTACTTCTGCACCCTTTCCCTTGCCATTTGTTTCTGTGTCCTCATCCCATTCAGAATTCTCTTCAAGTGACTAAATCCCATCTTTCAAACGCATTTCAGGGCACGCCTTCTTTAGGAAAGCTTCATGGCCAGATGGACTTGTGCCATCCCTCCCTCTTCAGAGGTCCTGAACCAAGAACTTCTATATTGGCCTATTGCAGTTCTAATGCCAGCAGTCTGAAATCTGTTCGTGGAAGAGACTGTGAACTCTTCAAGTGTGGGTGCTGTGCTAGCTCTCTAAGAGACCCCTCCAGCAATGTGCTTGCTTTATAGGAGACACTAAATACTTGATGAATTCAATTCGTTTGAACTAATTCTTTCCCTCTCTGCCTGATATGATAGAAAAATTGCTCTGACCTCTCTTCCTGAGACCTTTGAATAATTGCCCGGGAAAAATCCAGGGACAATTGGGATATCCTCAGACACTGATGGCAAGAATGGAAATTGGTTCAGCTGTTTGGTAGGGCAATTTAGCACATTCCATTAAGATTATAAATAGTCATCCTAGTAATTCCTCATAGGGGTACCTTCCCTGAGGATATGCATTCAGGTGAGTCAAAAATTCAAGGACAAGAATTTTCTCTGATATATTGCTTGTGATTGCAAAAAAAACTAGGGGAAGAAAGCAACAACTAAATGTCCATCAATATGTAAATGTTTGAATTAACTACAGGGTACCCAATATAATAGACTACTTTTCAGCAGTTTAGAAAACTTGAGTAGATCCTTGTAGACTGACATATTAACAAAATTTCCAAAACATATTGTTAGTTGTTAAAAACATTTAGAAAAAAAATGACTAGTCTATAGCGTTTATTTTATTTTTTTAAAAGATTTTTTTAATAATTTTTTATTATGTTAGTCACCATACAGTACATCCTTAGTTTTGGTGTAGTGTTCCATGATTCATTATTTGCATATAATACCCAGTGCTCCATGCAATATGTGCCCTCCTTAATACCTATCACCCACCTATCCCAATCCCCCATACCCCTCCCCTCTGAAGACCTCAGTTTATTTCCCAGAGTCCATAGTCTCTCGTGGTTCATTCCCCCTTCTGTTTACTCCCCATTCATTCTTCCCTTCCTTCTCCTACTGATCTCCCTGCTATTGCTTATGTTCCATAAATGAGTGAAACCATATACAATTGTCTTTCTCTGCTTGACTTATTTCACTTAGCATAATCTCCTCCAGTCCCGTCCATGTTGCTGCAAATGTTGGATAATAGTTCTTTCTGATGGCTGAGTAATATTCCATTGTATATATGGACTACATCTTCTTAATCCAGACATCTGTTGAAGGGCATCTTGGCTCCTTCCACAATTTAGCTATTGTGGACAATGCTGCTATGAACATTGGGGTGCATATAGCCCTTCTCTTCACTACGTCTGTATCTTTGGGGTAAATACACAGTAGTGCAATTGCTGGATCATAGGGTAGCTCAATTTTTAACTTTTTTTTTTTAAAAGATTTTATTTATTTATTAGACAGAGATAGAGACAGCCAGCGAGAGAGGGAACACAAGCAGGGGGAGTGGGAGAGGAAGAAGCAGGCTCATAGCGGAGGAGCCTGATGTGGGGCTCGATCCCCTAATGCCGGGATCACGCCCTGAGCCGAAGGCAGACGCTTAACCACTGTGCCACCCAGGCGCCCCTCAATTTTTAACTTTTTAAGGGACCTCCACACTGTTTTCCAAAGTGGCTGTACCAACTTGCATTCCCACCAACAGTGTAAGAGGGATCCCCTTTCTCCACATCCTCTCCAACATTTGTTGTTTCTTATCTCATCAATTTTTGCCATTCTAACTGGCGTAAGGTGGTATCTTAGTGTGGTTTTGATTTGAATTTCCCCGATGGCTAATGATTTTGAACATTTTTTCATGTGTCTGTTAGCCATTTGTATGTCTTCATTGGAAAAGTGTCTGTTCACATCTTCTGCCCATTTTTTTATTTGAGTATTTGTTTCTCATGTATTGAGTTTGAGAAGTTCTTTGTAGATCTTGAATACCAGAAACAAGAGCCCAGGGCCTGACGGATTCCCCGGGGAATTCTACCAAACACTCAAAGAAGAAATAATACCTATTCTCCTGAAGCTGTTTCAAAAAATAGAAACAGAAGGAAAACTACCAAACTCATTCTATGAGGCCAGTATTACCTTGATCCCCAAACCAGGCAAAGACCCCATGAAAAAGGAGAATTACTGACCAATATCCCTGATGAATATGGATGCCAAAATTCTCAACAAGATCCTAGCTAATAAGATCCCACAGTACATTAAAAGGATTATCCACCATGACCAAGTGGAATTCATCCATGGGATGCAAGGGTGGTTCAACATTCGCAAATCAATCAGTGTGATAGATCGCATCAACAAGAAAAGGGTCAAGAACCATATGATGGTCCTCTCAATTGATGCAGAAAAAGCATTTGACAAAATACAGCGTCCTTTCCTGATTAAAACCCTTCAGAGTATAGGGATAGAGGGTACATTCCTCAATTTCATAAAAACCATCTATGAAAAGCCTACAGCGAATATCATTCTCAGTGGGGAAAAGCTGAAAGCCTTTCCCTTAAGATCAGGAACACGACAAGGATGCCCACTCTTGCCATTATTATTCAACATAGTACTAGAAGTCCTTGCAACAGCAATCAGACAACAAAAAGGGATAAATGTATTCAAATCGGCAAAGAAGAAAACTCTCTCTTCACAGATGACATGATACTCTATATGGAAAACCCAAAAAACTCCACCCCCAAATTACTAGAACTTATAGAGCAATTCAGTAATGTGGCGGGATACAAAATCACTGCTCAGAAATCAGCTGCATTTCTATACGCGAACAAAGAGACTGAAGAAAGAGAAATTAGGGAATCAATTCCATTTACAACAGCACCAAAAATCATACGGTATCTCGGAATTAACTTAACCAGAGACGTAAAGGATCTATATTCTAGAAACTACAGATCACTCTTGAAAGACATTGAAGAAGACGCAAAAAGATGGAAAAACATTCCATGCTCATAAATCAGAAGAATAAACATAGTTAAAATGTCTATGCTACCCAGAACAACCTACACTTTCAGTGCCATCCTGATCAAAATACCAATGACATTTTTCAAAGAGCTGGAACAAACAGCCCTTAAATTTGTGTGGAACCAGAAAAGGCCCCGAATCACCAAAGAATTGTTGAAAAGGAAAAACAAAGCTGGGGGCATCATGTTGCCTGATTTCAAGCTATACTACAAAGCTGTGATCACGAAGACAGCATGGTACTGGCATAAAAGATTTTATTTATTTTTGCGAGAGAGAGAGAGAGAGAGAGAGAGAGAGAGAGAGAGAGAATGAGCACGAGCAGGGGGAGGGGCAGAGGGAGAAGCAGGCTCCTGCTGAGCAGGGAGTCCAATGCAGGGGCAGAGGGAGAAGCAGGCTCCTGCTGAGCAGGGAGTCCAATGCGGTACTGGATCCCAGGATCCTGGGATCATGACCTGAGTTGAAGGCAGACACTTAACCAACTAAGCCACCCAGGCACCCAAGTCTATAGTGTTTATAATTTAAAAGCAAATCCCACAAAATCTAGACATTTCTACGTATTTGTATTTATGGCATCTTTATATTTCCTTCTAGTAGGACTGAATGTCACAAGGGAATGAGGTTCTAGGTAAGTCCGTGACCAAGGTGACAGTTGGATGCAGGCAAAACTCATTTCTCAAATCCCTTGAGAAAGAGCCACTTTGGAGCCCAACAGTTCATCTTTACTAAGTCAAATGCAGCTCAGTATTGTTTCCCGTTGTGTTGGAGCCAATTACTGTTTCTCCAGGCAATTTCTTCCAGACTGAGGATGACAGCTTGCATCTCAGGGGCCACACTATTCAAGCAAAAATAAATATGCTCACACCATGACAGGCCCTCCAAAGCTGAGACCAAGCAGCGTGTCCCAGCAGGAGCATCTAAACATTTAGGTCAGGACAGTTGATGTTGGGTGACTCTGTGCAGGGTGGGCATTTAGCATCCCTACCTCACTGCCTTGGATGCTTACTATCCCCATTCCCTTCATTGCACGATGAAATATTCTTCCGGAAATTATGAAATAAACTTCCCCTCTGGGGCAGTACTTCCCCCGCCTGAGAACCACTGGAGTAGGAGCCACTTCTCCGAGCTCATTCTCACTCTTGTCTAGGCACCTGCTCATTGTATGTCATGGCCATTGAGTAGAGTCACCTGCTCTGTTTAAGTGGCATCTCTAAAAATCACTTTTCTCCTTCTTTCTGAGCCTGCATAGTTGAATTCCTGTAACCTGTATGCTCTAAGGGTGCTATCCTACCATTTCAGTTATCTATTGCTTTATAACAAAGCATCTAAAATATTGCAGCCTATGAAGATCCCATTTCACTATGCTCACGGAGTCTATACATCAAGAGTCTAGACAGTGATCGCTTCTGCTTCACAGTATCGGGCCTCCGGGTCAGAAGACTTGCAAGGCTGTGGTGGACTCTGGCTGGGGGCTGAATCATCCGGAAGTGTCTTCATTCACATAGTGGGCCCCCGGGCTTTGAGAATAACTCAAAGGCTGGGTTTTGGTGGGCTGGAGCCCATCTGAAGGGGCTGGAGCGTGTACACATGGCCTTGTAGGGAAGGAAAAGTTCTTTTCTCTCTACCCTCCTAGGCTCATTGGCTGAGGGCCCTGCAGACTCAACTTACAAAACACAGGTTAACAAGAGAACAACAGTTGATGAACACATGCAGTGAGCATACATGTGGGAGAAACCTCAGCGATGAGTAATTCAAAGGGCCAGTTAGATAGAGCTTGGGGCTTATATAATTGCATCATAACGAATGAAAATAAATTTGTATGGCAGTGACAAGACGAAGGACAGGGAAGTTTTTGGGCTTTCAGGGGTGGCAAGCTGGGGGAAGGTAAATATATGTGGGAAAACTAATGCAAGATAAAGCCTATTTTAGTAACGTTAGCCTTGTGTCTGGGGATTAAGAATCTGAACCTGTGGTTTTTGCAGATGGAGGGGAGAGCAGAGACCTTTGCTGTGCACGCATGTCTCCTGTTTCTCATTTGTCTTCAGAGTGGCATATTTGGGGCTGGCATATTCTGATCTCCTATAGCTTCTTCATGTGGCTTTGGGTTCCTCACAACATGGCAGCCTTACCTACTTACATGGTGGCTTTAGGGCTCCAAAAGTGAGTGTTCAGCTAACAAGCAAAAGCCTCATGGTCCCTCGTGACCTAGGCTTGGAAGTTACACAGTGTGAATTATGCAAACTTTTTCATCAAAGCAGCTCCAAGTCCATCCAGGACATAGACTCCACCTCTTAATGGCGGGAGTGTCGAAGAATTTATAGCCATGTTTTGAAACTACCAAACCTAGTGTGCATAGGAGAGCAATCTGAAAGGATGTGCATCAATCTATTAAGGTGAATCTATAAAATTATCTTATGGACTAAACATGCTAGCCTATTGGCAGTTTGGTATGAATCAATCTAACGATAGTAGTGGTTATCTCTGGTAGAGAAGATCAGGATGGGGAGGCAGTAATGCAGGACAAACTTTACTTTATCTATTGTTCAGGTGTTCTTTATAATGATTTTAATAAATGCATATATTGCTCATATCATTTTTTAAAGGGATGATGTTTGACCTTCATCATAGAAACTGTCTTATAAAAGTGAAATAGGAGAGAAGTAGGAAACTTTGACCTGCTCTCAGTGACATAAATATAAAAATTATTTTGGATCTACAAGCAAATGTCAGAAAGCACTGCCTCCTTAATTTGATGCAACAGCTGATGGTGGAGTGCCTCTTAGGGTCAAGCAGTGTGCCGGGTGCTCTGGAGGATGGAGCTCCGGTGAGTAAGAGCTGCTATGCGTCACTTGCTTGGAAAGGACAATAACAAGACAAGTGATCGGAGGAGTTCACATGTATTGAGCATTGCTACCTGGCGGGCACTGTTTGTGTTCTGAAGTTATTGCTCGGAACAACCCTCAGAATATAGAAGGCACGTGAACTCCAGTTGACTTGGGAGGACTTCGGGGAGGAGGTAGGATTTAAACTGAAACATATGAGCTGAGGTTCTCAGACTCTGAAGGTCATCACTGTCACCTGAGGCGTTTGTTCAAAAAGTGAATGAATCCCCAGGCTTACCTCAGACCTTCTGAAGTGGAAAGGGACGCATCTGTATTTATAATGGGGAAGCTGGTGTGGACAAACTTCACCTTACCTGCACCTTAGACACTCACCTGGAGTTTTTTGGAAACACTGATTTCCAGGCTTCTGCCAAGGAGATTCAGATTCAGTGGTCTAAGGCAAGAAGCTGAGTCTTCACTAAGTCTCAGGTGACACCTATGATCGGGCAAACTGTCATTGCAGAGGATAGTGAGAATTTGACCTTTAGAGATGAAGGAGAAGAGAGTTCTTATTGGAGGACAACTTTTGTGAAGGTGGGAGTGGGAAAGTATAGATGGACTTGAGTCTGCAGTGAGTGCTGTGGAGCATAGACTGGAAAAGACACTGGAGAGGGGAACTTAGTTAGGCTACTTCGTTTGTCCAGGTGAGAAGTAACACTGGCCTCAGGCACCTTCTAGCCCAGGGCTGGTGTCACCGAGTGAAAAGACCACCTGCCTTTCCTGTGTGTCCTGCTTGGAAGGTTAGTGTGATGGCTGGCGCTCTGGTAGCCATTTAGGACCCTAGCACGAACTTGAAAGTAACAGTTATCTAGTAGGAAAATGAAGGTAAGAGACATAAGGGAAATTTGATTTCTTTGATTCAAAGGATTTCTACTTATCTGAAGAACACTGATCTTATGCAGACAGTGATGGAAGCAGGCAACAGCCCCTATTACAAAATAGTGTGTGTGTGTGCGTATGCGTGCACGTGCACACGTACGCACTAACCCAGAGGGAACTTTTTCCAGTGAAGATCTGGTTTGTTCTCTATTGTGTCAGTTGAAACTGGATCATGGAATGCCTCACTGCCTCTCCTATCCAGTCATTTGGCTTAAATCGGGCCCTTGGATGTGTTTATCTTGGCCAGCAGTCTGTGTTAATATCCAGAAAAGTTCAGTTAAGCTATTCGAAGCCATTAGTAAATTCAGGCAAAGAAGTTAAATCCATCCCGCAAATGAGTGTCTTCTTGGACATCAAAGTCCTGTCTCTTGAAGAGTGGCCTGGCGTCATGGTGACAGAATCACCAATAATAAAAGGACTGGCTGTTGGCATTTATGGAATGTGCCAGGACATTTGCATTATCTCACTTAATCCTCACCACAGGTTTATAAATTGGATTTTTTCCTTATTCTCATTTACAGAAGAGGAAAGGGAGGCCCAGCGGTGTTCACATGCCCACGGCCTCACAGCCGGCACAGAGCTGGAGCGAGCTACCAGCCCTGCCTGGCACTGCCCGCCTACCTGAGGGCAGCCTTCTCTGACCTGGCAGCATCTTGGCGCCGCAGGCCGGTCCTGTAGCCATGAGGGTGTGGGGTGTGGCTAGCTGCAAGGCATCTGCTCATGGAAAGCTCCTTCCAAACAAAATAGGCCTTTTTACTCCATGTTCAAGTTAAGTAGGTGATTAAGTGGGTTATATTTTGCCAGTGGTTAATGAGAGTTGAATTAACCTGCACAGTTATCATGTATTCCTTTGATGCGGGGCCTCCCTTTGCAATAGAAGGCAGACAGCAGTGACAATTGCAACATTATGTAAATGACCGCCAGGAAACGGGTTGCTGTAGGCAACCGGGGAGTTTGAGGAACTGGCTCTCCTGTCTGTGTGTTTCTGCCTCTGGCTTCCTTTCAAAATGCCCTCCAGCATCAGCTACCCAGATGTATTACCCTTTATCTCTCCTTTACCTGATTTTTTTCTTCTTGTTCTGCATTCTGGACACTGCTGAGCTTCCCTGGGGCTCCCAGCTGCCTCATTACCCAGGGCCTGTTTTTGATTTACTTTAATTTATAGTCTCATGTATATATCTTCTGCTTCCACTCTCTCTGGGGAATGAATGGGGTGCAGTGGAGGGAGGGGGGAGCAGGGTTTATAAAGTACTGTGTGCTGGGTAGCCATGCCACACATGGGGGTTCCCAGGGCCAGGGAGAAATCACATCTGTCTGTTTGCCCATCATGTAGGGCATTTACCATCTTCTCTTAAACTAGGGCTCAGGTTTGGGGAAGAGAGGACGCTCCAGTCTTACTTGGGATTTGATTGGGCAGTGGCTTCGTGACAACACTACCAAGAAAGGTGGTATGAATTACACCATGTGATGAACATAAGGAAAGTCAGAGCCCTTTGCTGGTCAATGGGAGCTTTAATCTCAGGATGGCCCTTGTGTATTAGATTCTGGAAACACCTGTTTAAGGTCAGGGCTAGAAGAATCGAAATGTAAAGAGCCAAGGCTTGATCCTCCTTCCCTTCCTTTCTTCTCCTTTCTTTCTCTTTCTAGAATGAATATTCTTTGGGGAATGGCTATAAAGCATGGAGAAATAATCAGAAAATGGACACTATGTCTATAGTCCACATCATAACAGTAAGGATTACCACGGCTCCTGACCCCTACCGTTTCACCACTTTGAACAACCAGCCCCCGCTAGCCCCAGGATCCTGTGCTACTCCCTTCTGTTTTCCTTAGACTCTGCTCACACCTTCAGAACAGCCCTTCATTGAGGGCTCTTTAGATCTCCCACGTGAGGTGGCCATCTGAGTCCTGCGAGGAACCTGAGTCAGTGTGTGGTAGAACTGGGGTTAGAATCCACAGCCCAACTCCAGAGATAGGTTCACATGGTGGGAGGTCCCCAAGAGGACCCCTAGGTGTGACAGTTTGCCAGTACCCCCATACATGGGACTTGGGTATAGTTGTCCTCACAGCTATGATATATTACAGCAAAAGGATCCAAAGTAACACCAACACAAAGAAGGTGGACGGTGCACAGTCTGGGGAAACCAGGCACAAGCTTCCAAGAGCGCCCCTCTCTGCTCAGTCATGGGCATGCGCTTAATTCCTGTGTGCAATGCTGTCAACCAGGAAAACTCAGAGCCTCAGTGCCTGGGGGTTTTTACTGGGGGCTATTCGTGTAGGCACACGCCCTGCCTGGCATGTACCCGGATTCCAGACTCCCAGAGGGAAAGCAGGTTTTTTAGCTAAGCCGTGTTATTTACACAAAGAGTTGAAGCACAGAGTACCTCTCTTATTTAGGAAATATTGGAATTCTCCCCAGTTGTAAGCTCCCAGATGCCAGCCAATGGGCAACTTTGCAAGCAGGCCTTTCAAAGGACAGCAGTCATGCCTGCCATGTTGACTCCTTTCTGCACAGCTCCGGAGCACGCTACCAACATTTGTGAAGTGTTTACTGTGTGCAAGGCACTGCATTTGGAGGAGAGCACCAGTCGTCTCTTCAAATGGTAGCATGTAAAGTAAACACTGCTTGTGGTCACCTTTTGCAGGTGAAAAGTCTGCTTATGGTGGCACGGCAAGTATGTGGTAAATGCAGGATTAGAATCCAGGTTGATCTGACTCCAAAGTCTATTAAAGGTTGGGGGTGGGAGGCAAGTAGGGATTGGGGAGGGGGGAGAATATGAATAGTACTTATTTCCAGGTGGCAGTATTATGGATGATTTGTAGTTTCTTCTGTGGGCATTGATATTGTCTGTGTTTTATCCCCAGTGGACATACATTGTTCAATCAGAAGATTTTAAATAATTTTGTGAAGAATTTTGGGTGAGTCTCCTATAATATATAAAGAGACCCAATTATAAAGGCAGATTAAGGGCTGGGATGCAGATGAACGCTTCTAAATTACTTGAAGCCAGTTTGTTCTCTTAAGCAGGTTAAACATGTTCCTTGCGATGCCGTTTACACATTGCATTTGCTTAGCAAAACCTTTTCTCCTAGATATGGCAAAGGTAAACGTCAGCTCGGCCCCAGCTGAATTAGCCCAGAGGGCCGCACTCTTGATTAATAATCATCGCAAGTCAGAGATGCGTCTCCCAGCAATCCTCAAACCTCCCAAACTAGGAAGGTACTTTATTTTTTAATAACTTAAGATAAAAAAGGATGGAGCTTAATTCCTACCAGCTTCAGTGACTGAGTCCTGATGTTCATACAAATGGGATGTTATTTTGTGGGACTTCCAACAAATAAGTCAAGGAGAGAAAAACCAGGTAGACCGAAAGCAGACTTTCAACAGCACAAGATCCAGGGTCCTGGGGAAGCCACACTCAGCGCCTGACATGGATTTGCCCACCCACAAGGCCTCCCTGTGCTGATCAGAGGAATCATGGATGCTCATTCACTTAAACTCCGACAGAGCGAGCCTGGGAGAGAAGTGGATGATCTCTCCTCCTGCTCTCTGAGCACCTACCCCTGTGTCTTTCGGTTTGCAGATCACTGCTGGCGCCGTCTGTCCGGTGGCCCCATCGTTCCGCCAGGCTGTTCTGGCCGGGTCGCATCAGCAGGCCCCTCCTTCCCAATTATTCTTCCACCCAGGTGCCCCTGGGGTCCTTTGAGGTGAATTCTGTGCAGCCCGTGTATTGGCTTCATGAAGCTTCTATGTTCATTGCAAAACGGAGTAACACAGACCGAGCGCCTCAAACCATGCAGATGCACCGTCTCATCGTTCTGGAGGCTGGAAGTCTGAGATCCAGATGTTAGAAGGGTTGGTTTCCTTCTGAGGCCTCTCTCCTTGGCGTGTAGATGGCGGTCTTCTCCCCATGTCTTCACGTGGCCTTCCCTTTGTGTGTGTGTGTGTGTGTGTGTGTGTGTGTGTGTGTCTGTCTGTGTCCTGGTCTCTTCTTAGAAGAGCATCAGTTACGGTGGGTTAGGGTCCACCCTGATGACTTCATTCTACCTCTTTAAAGACTGTCTGCAGATATGGTCATGAGGGGTAGGACTTCGGTGTAGGCCTTTGGAGGCCAGGGGGCTCAGTTCAGTTCATAACAGCTGTTGTAACAAGTTATCACAGGTGTATCAATTTAAGGAACACAAGTGTATTACCTTACAGTCCGTAGGTCAGAAGTCCGACCCAGGTCTCACTTGGCTAAAATCAAGTGTCGGTAGCTCATTTCTTTTTTTTTTTTTTTTTTTTTTTTTTTTTTGGTAGCTCATTTCTATAGGCTTTGGATAGCATCCATTCCTTTACCTTCCTCTGTCTTCAAAGTCAGCAACTGTGGGTGAACCCTTCTCAGGCCCATCACTCCCACCTCTTCCAAAATCTCATTCCCCTCTGATGCTTTTTCTGGCCTCTCTTCCACTTGTAAGCACCCTTGTTGGTTACATTGGGCCCACAATCTACGGTCATCTCCCTATTGTCAGGTCTGCCAGTTAGCAACTTTAATTCTCCTTTGCCAAGTAACCTAGCAGGTTCACAGGTTCCAGGGATTAGGATGTAGACACGTCTGGGGGGGCATTTTTCTGCCAAGCACACTCCCACAGCCTCTATATTAACACAGATCATCTCTCCACAATAACGCTCCCCAAACATGGGGGGAAATCTCTCTACTTTGCAGGCAAACAGACAAAAATGACCTTATTAAGAGTTTCCCAGGAGTGCCTATGTAGGGTTGCGGGGACTTTAGGAGACAGGGAGGCCTTATAAACTTGACGTTGTGATGTCATTATGCGGAGGGAGGTGGTTCTCTTGTCTCTATGCAGGTGGGGTATAACTCGCTGGGGCTGGGGAGGGGAGAGAAGGCCCATCATGGAGCCGGTTCAGAGCTCAGCTCAGCGTCTCGGCGCCATGTGGCCCTGCTGCTCCCCTCCGCCGGCACCCACCCCCCACCCTGTAGGATCAGGTACATCTCTGGGGCTGGATGGGTCTCTCCTAAGCTCTTGGCTCTTCCTCCCGCGTGAACTCTGCAAACAGCTTCTCTCCTCCTAAAGGGAAATAATTTGCCTTAGCTAAGCAGTTATCCACTTTGCTTCTGAAAACCTTCCTAAGGAGCATTTTGACACACAAGTGGATACATTGATGGGGAAAAAAAAAGTTTCCTGCCATCTGGTTTAGAAAAGGTGGTAAGGAGCATTTCCCTGCTCTCCTGTCACTGTAGAACCGAAGCGGAGAGCCGCAAAGGGAGCCCACCACAGCGTCCTAGGGTAGAAGCCTCAGGCGGTGAATGACACACCCAGGAAACATGCTACTTTGTGGCCTAGAACGTGAACCCTAGAGGTTCCAACTGAAAATGTACTCTTATTTCCACACGTACCACCTTCATAACAGGTTTTTTCCCTAAACACTTAATATGAAGCTTGTGACGATTCTATTTGGTGGGCGTTTCCAGGAATTAGTACCCGTTGTCATTTTTCAGAGCAGGAAACGAATTTATTTGTCCTTGAAGGAATGAGCCATTTAGTTGGTGTGAGTTGAGTGGTTTCATTTTTTTTTTTAAAGATTTTATTTATTTATGTGACAGAAAGACAGCCAGCGAGAGAGGGAACACAAGCAGGGGGAGTGGGAGAGGAAGAAGCAGGCTCCCAGCGGAGGAGCCGATGTGGGACTCGATCTCGGAACGCTGGGATCACACCCTGAGCCGAAGGCAGATGCTTAACGACTGCGCTACCCAGGCGCCCCCTGAGTGGTTTCATTTTATTCATAATGTATTTCTACTATTTATCTAACTCAGTTTTCTTTTTGCCCTCATTCCTGAAACTATTATATCCTCTGTTTTTTTTTGTAGTTGTGTGTATTCTTTGTTAAGTCCCCTTCAGTCCTTTGTGGTTTGAATTGGAGTGTCACTGGATAACAAATATCTCCTTTTTCTTCAGAGTGTGGTTTTGTTTGAACTCTTGTAGAATGGTCCCTCTGTGTCTCGTGGTGAAACATTATGCTCTGTTTTGTTTTTTATCACCCACTATGTGGCAAGTTCTGCCCTAAACAGGAGACACAGACCCTCGCCATCTAGGAAGATCAGCCTGGCAGGGAGAGAATATAACGTAATTCAGGGATATGAATGAGTCCACAGTTACAGACCAATAGAAGCAGCCTGAGGGAAGAAGTGGGGCCTCTTGAGTGTGAATCACAAAAAGAACCGATCTGACCTGTGGGTAGAGGCTAGGAAAGGGTTGGGGAAGGCTTCCACTTGGCCAAGGGTTGGAGTGTTAGCAATGTTGGGCAAAGAGAAGACGTTCCATATAGAGGAGACAGCATGTGCAAAGGCCCTGGGGTAGAAGGAGATTTGGTATGTTTGTGGTGCTGTTCTGTTCCTTCGGGCTGGTTCCTGATCCAGACATTGCTGAGCTTTGCCCTGGAACTCTATGTTTCTGGGTCCTACCTATACCTTGCCTGGACATTTTGCCCTGAACCCATTGGTTTGGTTCCCCCCTCCAAAGACTGATTTATTTATTTTTGAGAGAGAGAACAAGCGAGTGAACAAGCAGGGGGATGGGGCACATGGGGAGAGAAACTTAAGCAGACTCCACACTGAGTACAGAGCCCAAGGCAGGGCTCGATCCCACACCCCTGGGATCACAACCTGAGATGAAACAAGTCAGATACTCAACCTACTGTACCACCCAGGTGCCCCATTATTGGTTCTTGAAGCACGGCGCCCTCTGGGAACCCCTGTCCCCAGTGACTGCATAGAACACAGCCAAGGAGACAAGCATCCATTTCATTTTCCCAGCCTGGTCTACAACCAACCAACGAGTCTCTGCCTCTTCCAAGGAAGACAGTCCCACAGGGTTCCACAGGATCAATTGAGTTAGGATGTTTGAACTTCTAGGAGGACTCGGAGGTGCTACGGATGCTTGTTAACCTTTGCTTCTGGTGAAAGCGTCCCCTTTGGAATGCCAGACAAGCTCCATCTCTCACAGTGAGTTTGTGAGAGATTGACATCAGGGCTGGATTTGTGGTGACGGAAAGGGTATTTTTAGCCAAATAAATGACCTCTTTCTTGACCTTTTCTCCCATCCTTGGAGCAATCTTTTGGCATAAAATCTTTGAAATTGTTTTAGGCACTACAACACAGCCACATAGTATTTTAGAGAGAAAAACAACAGACGATTGGAAAATTAGGAGAAGGAAGCTTCACATCGAATTCTTCCTCCTGCCAGCAATGAAACCAGCCCAGGCAGAACAGACCTAAACTTTCCTCATTGGGGAATCTGAGGAGTTTCTAAGGATTCTCCAAACCTCCTGGCAAAACCCCACCCAACTCTGACCAAGCTTCCTTTCCTTTCCAGTGTTTTCAGACCAAACAAAGGGATGTTGTCTCTGCAATCCCAGGTGGCCCTAGAGAATGGATTCAACAGCTGTGGTGGGCGGCAGGGGCTCAGCCAGCACTTGTTATATATTTAGAACAAATAGCCTCCAGGAAAGCGAGTCTGTGTCCATATGTGGCTGCTTAACGTATTCCCTCTGGAACAATCCCATCCCTTTTCCCAGCCTTACCTCCAGCCCCCTGCCCCCCTTCCCTGCCTTCAAGGGCTGCATGCTTTTGCTCCCCAGAGCCTCCGTCTGTGGACCCGGCCCCCAGATGCCCTTGGAAATACACCTTTTCTGCTCTCTCCACATCCAAACCCCTAATTGTCAGTGGGGTCAGTCTGAAGAGTAGATCTGATTTTCAGTTGATCTCCACTAAGTGTTGATGATGATCAGTGGCCCTTTTTATTCTTGGAGAGGTATTTTCATTGTGGTGATGTGGATTAACCCAGGTGAGTCTTCATGGGGCGGGATGGCAGAAGGTGTGGGGACCCTATTTTAAGATGAGGAGTTTTTCCTGGCAGCCCTCACATGGGCACCTTGAGACCTCTGCCTGTGCGTGTGACCCACATCGGCAGGGTCGGTGCATCCAGAATAAATCTCTTTGGCCAGCTCTCCAGTAATCCACTCAGCGGTCCCGGGGTTTGTCCTTGCCCTCATTCTTGCCCTTGTCCTCACATGCACACTCTCTGTTCTTGGAGGTGCACACGGCAGGCCGGCTAGCCGTCTTTGGAGGTTTCCCTCCCCAGGTTCCTTTGGAGCCCGGGTGAGACGGCTGCTGTTTCCTAAGTTGAACAGCCTTTCTCCGGTCGGTGACGTCACTCCCCACTGTCCTCACTCAGCCCCTGGAACCCGTGTCACGTGGGAGTGGTTAGGGACAGCCCCAGCCAGCAATCTGTCCTAGCTGTTCAGTTAGTTCCCACTAGCCCAAGATTTTTCTGGACTGCTTTGTTTTCTGGAATCAAGACCCCTCTTTATTGCAGGAAGACCTAATTAAAGTAATTCCGTGCCCAGCCCTTTGCAGACCTGTGTTTATGGGGGGAGGGGGGATGGCTGAGACGAACACATCCGGGGGACTGGGGAGGCCTCAAGACAGAGGACGTTTGGCTCCACGTGTCAGTGTTGCAGTTCTCAGACGAGCGGCCACTCAAGGCCACGTCCACTGGGAGTGTGAAATATAGGGACGAGTCTGCTTCTGATGGGTGAGGGGGAGATCCTATGAGATAGTGTGGGCGGAAGGTCTTTCTAAACCAGACCATGGCACAGAAACTCAGGAGCTATGTGTGCTGGGCTGGGGGCCCCAGAGAAAATGAGCCCATGGGTGACCTTCCAAGTGGGAATGGGAAAGGGAACACAGTGACTCTTTGATTCTGTAAATGCAGCCTGCTTCTCTGAATTCAGGAAGCCCACCTGGCCTGCTTGTCCCACCCAGCTTTACGTTCTCGTGCAAGTAGTTCCTCATTCTGTGCCTCACGTACAAAGCCAGGGGGGTGGGCAAGATTTCTGATACCCTCCGTCTGCTTAATTGCTGAATCTGTCTATAGTTGACCGATCTCCAACTCGTGCTCCTCACGGCAGCCAGAATATCTGTTCTGAAGTACATGGTTGACCAAGGTTCTCCCCTACTTATCATGTATCTGGTTTCCTGTTGCCCTCAAGGTGGGGCCCAGGCTTCTTCGCTGGGCATCCACAGCTCACGAAGACCTGGCCCCTGTGGCTTTATCTCCTGCTCCTTCCTCCTGTCGCCTGCGTTCTAGCCAGCTTGGACCACATGGCACTCCAGAAGCTTGCCACGGCCCCAGGGTTCCGTGAATGCCATTTCCCCCCAGAACTCTGCCAGCCCACCCCTTCCTCAACGGGCTGTGCGTTATTGACCCTCAGGTCTCAGCGTGAAAGTCTGAGATGCCTTCTCGGCACCCACCCCGAGCCTAGGGGAGGCTCATCTCCAAGGTGCTCCTCGATCTGCTCCCAGCACAGTTTTTACTACCGAGTAGTGTGGTTTCCTGCTTACTGCTCTGTCCCCCCACTGAATCATAGGCAACTCAAAGGACGGGACTGTTCTCTGCTGCACTGAGCCCCCCGTTCCTAACACAGTGCCTGGCATGCGGCATTGACTCCTGAGCCATGTGTAGGCAGCTGGTGCTGCCATCCAGAGCATGGCATTATGCCAGCACGTGCTCCCTCCCAGGAGGCAGGCAGCGGCCCACATGGTGGATGCTCTCTGTGAACTGATCCAGGCTATTTCTAGACGACGGTCATTCCACTTTCCAAAACACCCAGCCATCTCCCAGGGGGAGGAACTGGACTCCGAGCGTGCCCTGCCCTCTCCCGTTTCCCCGGAGGGACCCTTTATCTTTAGAACGAGCTGGGGATCTGTGGACTTTCCTGTTTGCTCCTTTTCTGAAGTACAACGCTAACCCTCCACCGAGCACACACGTCCCATTTTAGATCCATTCTGGCAAGCTGATTTCCTGTTCCCATTCAGTCAATCATCTTCCATCTTTGGCAGGAAGGAGAACACACAGCTTTGCATGTGCCAACCCCAACGTATTTCTAATTCCATCAAGCGTGGCTGGATAGGTGCCGCGTATGCCGTAGGATTATAAGATGCTTTAAAAAATCATGTGTGTGAGCGTTTCACAGCCAGGACTCGGAGCGTGCGGGCTGCGCTAGGAATGCAATATGGCCCCACACCTGCATCTGTGGAGCCTTTCTTGGCCTTTTAAGTGGAGGACCAAGGCTCTGTCCACTAGTTGGACAGAGGCCCCGCTTCTGAGGATCAGAGCCACCACGCAGACAGCGCCGGGGAGCTGGGGACCAAAGATCCCTGGGTAATGATTCAACAGTGTGGTGGACTGGTGCACAGCATTAAATCCAGAGCAAGGTCATGAGACTTGGCCATTCTGTGCGGGGAAGAATTCACAGGGGGACAGAGGGACTTGCAAAGGGGGTGGGCTCGTGACCTCTTGTAGTGGTGACGGTCCGTTTATCCATTTCAAACCCTTAGGATGCTCTGAAAACTCACCCTCCTCTGAAGTTCCTTTTGACCACAGCCAAGTACAGATTCACTTCTTAAGGCCTTTGATGCATATCTGAGTGTGTGTGTGTGTGTGTGTGTGTGTGTGTGTGTGCTTGTGTGTGCGTGTTTCAATATTCTTTTTCTCCTGTCAGTCCTTGAGCTCGTTTTGAAGTGTCAGGAGGTGCCCACCAGGACCCTTGACCTAACTTCTTTCTTGTCATTTCTTCTCTGCTACGATCCCAAATGTCCCTTCTGCTATGTCAAGAGTGCTTTTGAGCCTTTCTCCGTTCTGATATTTTCCTTCTATTTCTTCTTGGCACATCAATTTGATTTCCTACCTACAGCCCAGCACGAACCTGATGGTAATGACTCCAATTTGCAGCTGCCTTGGAAAGGTGTTGGCCGAGCCTGGAGTCGCTACTCCATTCAGCTTCCACTCCTCACCTCCAGGGCCCTCTCCTGAAAGTGGCACTCCTTCTCCGAAAGACTGAGGCGGAAACTAGTAGCTGTACTAAAACTTGATTTGAGTTTGCCCTTTATTTTTCTGATCGCTGTGAAAATCAGTTCCAAGAGGATGGAGGATTTTTCCCCCCTTTTACTTGAGCCTACGTTAATTTTGCTCTTTTCTTGCCATCCAATTTCGTTCTCTTCCGTTCTGTTCTCAGCTGGATCTGGTGTTTCACTGCACATATTGAACAGCAGAGTAATAATGTGTTATGATTAATAAGTGGCTTGACAGGCAGGAGAAAAAGCAAATCTTATTCATTGCATCCATGGTGCTGCGCAAATGTGCTATTTTTTGAAAAATGTCTGTAGTCAGCAGGATGGTTTTTGTCTGGCTCCTCGGCCCTCGGCGGCTCCCCCGCGTCAGCCGGGTAAACCGTTTCTTTTCCCCGGCAAATGGCAGGCCTGCAGGTTCCAGGAACGCGTGCTACCTTTCTAACCCCGAGGGACTCACGATTCTGGAGGCTGCACCCGCGTCGCGCAGGATGCGTCAACGTGCATCCACACCACGCTTCAAATGCAAGTTTGTGTAACTGTGGAAGAATTTAGACTCCGATGGCATTTGGCCCGTTGGCATAATAAATCTTACTGGGTACCAAGCCCTCTCCCAAGCGTGTACAATTATGACATATACAACTCACAGCAATGCTAGTAGCAAGATGCTGTTATGATCTGAATATTTTTTTAAAGGTGTATTTATTCATTTCAGAGAGAGAGAGAGAGAGAGAGAGAGCAAGTACGGGGCAGGGGGGCGAGAGGCAGAAGGAGAGGAAGAGAGAGAATCTCATCCAGACACCTCACTGAGCGTGGAGCCCAATGTGGGGCCTGGTCCCACCACCCCAAGATCATGACCTGAGCCGAAACCAAGAGTCAGATCCTCAACTGACGGAGCCCCCCAGGCACTCCTGATCTGAATAATTTTTAATTTTGTTGGCCTATATTGAATAGTCATCCATTTCTCTTAATGGGTTTTATTTGCATGATTTGGAATGATTTTATTTCTTGGTTTCCAGAATTGTTTTCCCCTTGAAGTCACAGGTTCTAGATATGACTTCTTTAACATGGGAGCCAGGAGCCGAATGTGGCTACTGAGCGCATGACTGTGGCTGCCCCACCCGTGCTTTACGTATAATAATACCTTGAATTTCAAAGACGCGGCATGGAAGAAAGAACACGTGATACTTACTAATGTCTTTCTGTATTAGCTACCTGTCAAAATTGTAATGATAACATGTTGGGTGTATCGGTTTAATATATGATTAAAATTCATTTCACCTGGTTTTCTCTTCCTTTTGTAGTGAGGCTACTGGAAAGTATGGATTGCACACATGGCTCACGTTCTCTTCCTGTGCACAGGGCTGCTCTAGAGAGCATGCAGAAGGGCGTGGGCCTCCGTTGGTTTCTGCTTTCACGTGAAGTAGAGCAGTGCTACTGGGGAGGGCAGGGGCTTCATCTGATACCGTTTACACAGCTGCTGTTCGGTGAGGGCCTACTGTGTGCCAGACATCAGCGGGGGGACAGGACAGCACCGGTGTCCTGGGCTCGTGCATCGGGGGCCCCCGCTCCGGGCAAACGTGAATCCACGCCGGGCCTGCGAAGCTGACGAGTCTGGGTGGGGTCTGGGCCTGAAGGGCGTGGTTCCTTCTCATTCACACAAAGGGCAGTATCTCTCCCAGCCTTGTCCCTTGGGGGGTTGCGTTTGTCCCACAGGGATGCCTTGAACAAGAGCCTCTCTGGGCACCCCCAGCCCTGTCTGCCCTCACAGAGGCACTGGATCGGGAGTTGTTTCTGGAGCCCTGTGCCTGTTACCCCAACACTTATCCTGGATTCTAACCTCTGGCCCGAATTCCTGAGCTTGAGACCCTCCAGGGAGAGAGCTCTGCCTTGTCTGACCACAGACTTGTGACCCATGGCCGGTTCTGACCTCCCCGTGTAGACCCGCCTCAGTCAGGCCAGCCAGCGAGGCTCCTTCTTTGTCTCATGTCCTCTTCTCAGGAAACAATGATCTTGTTCTTAACTGTTTTCCTGATTCCCTTCTCCAGAATGTTGGCTCCTGATTTGCCATGTTCGTTGGCGTACCTGCAGTGCCAAGGGCACCGTGGGACCATACAGAGGTTTTGTGGTGGTGAGTGCAGACCATCACGCCGGGATGAGGCTGGGGCTTCTCGCATGCCTCTGTGTCCCTTTGGTCACTGTCCCTTGTCAAATGTCTCAGTTCCAAGATTTGATGACCCAACTTTAAGTAGCATAGACTTTGCTTGGATGATGGTAGCCCCTTTCTGCTCCCAAGCTCCGGGGACACAGCTGCATGGATCCTTGGGCCCTGGTGGCTCCAGCGTGTCTCTGCCACCCCCTTAGCTCTGGTGTTTTCTCTCCACCTTTTCTGAGGCCGCACATCGTCTGCTGCAATCTCAGCTCCTAGCTCTGCCTAGAATGTAGGAAGCTCTTGAAAGCTGTGCCCCGAGTACCCATGCCACCTGAGTGGAGAGTCCCACAACGTGCTGTGTTGACAGAAGGCAAAGACTTGCTTGTCACTCCCTGCAACCTCGGGACTTGAAGGCCAAAGACTTTGTCCAAGTATCTGAAAGTGACACGTTGTTTCCCCTTCTCCAGGTATTTTTTCCTTTTTTTTTTTTTTTAAGATTTTATTTGTTTATTTTGAGAGAGAGCGAGCATTGGGAGGGGCAGAGGGAGAGACTCTCAAGCACACTCCCCGCTGAGCATGGAGCCTGACGCAGGGTTCAATTCCACACCCTGAGATCAAAACCTAAGCTGAGACCAAGAGCTGGACGCTCAACCGACTGAGCCACCGAGGCGCCCCCAGGTTTTTTTTCCTCTTGAGCCATGCTCTAGAATCTTTCATTCAGCCTTTGCTTTTTGCCTCCCATTTACAGAGAATTCTCCCCATACCCAGGGGTGTTTTTTATATCTTTGTCGTTACTCCTGGGTCTGCGGCTGATGGTACTTCCACATCCTTGGCTGGTGGGTTGGTCATCATTCATCTCATTCTCAGTACGTGTGTCTGGAGGGCTCTGAGACATCTCTGCTTGGGCGAAGCCAGGCAGCCGTTCCTGCTTTGTGATCCAGTTCTTACACCATTTATCAAGCACCGTGTGTTCACTCACTGGACCTGTGTTGGCTGCTGGCGACTGGGGGATCGATCAAAAAGAGACAAAAGGCTCCCTGAGCCCTGGGGATGCTCACGAGCCCATACAATTCTTGTAGACAGGGGACACGGGGATTGTGCAGTAGGCAATGGTGAAAAGCCACTTGCTACGTGATGATTCCACAGCTTTGTGAGCCCCACAGGGTTCAGGCTTCAGCATTGCACCTGCCCAGGAGTAAACCCAAAGTGCATGCTGAGGAAACACTGCTTTCATGGACCAGCGCCTGCTTAACCAGATATCCCTCCCCACCTGCCGCCCCGCGGCCCCAGCCCCACCCCAGCTCTGAAGATTTTCCACTGCAATCGTTAAAGCAAAATCCATGTCGCGATGGCTCTGAGCTTTCAGATCACTTTATTTCTTTATTTTTGGTCCTGTTTTGTTTTTTAAATAGGACGTGTAGCCATGAAGGGACTAGTGATTGATTGCAGAAGGCCTTCAGCTCAGCTTTAATGAACCACCATCTTGCTGTGATCTGATCATTGCAGGTGGTTTTCTGTTAAGTGGGTGGCCAGGGCAGAGAAGAGGGGCAGGTGTCCCCAGCTGGGGTTTCTAGCTGGGTTCTTTTTTTTTTTTTTTTTTTTAAGATTTTATTTATTTATTCAACGGAGATAGAGACAGCCAGCGAGAGAGGGAACACAAGCAGGGGGAGTGGGAGAGGAAGAAGCAGGCTCGCAGCGGAGGAGCCTGATGTGGGGCTCGATCCCATAACGCCGGGATCACGCCCTGAGCAGAAGGCAGACGCTTAACCGCTGTGCCACCCAGGCGCCCCTCTAGCTGAGTTCTTTGCACAGAACAATGACAGCACTGTAGGTTCTCCCCTATCCCCTACCCACACCCAGCCCCACCCCTTCAAATTGCATTTTTTACTGTTTCTTAGAAGTGAGTGACCATTTGTTCTGAGGACTGTCTGAGGCTTTATGTGCTTTCACACCTTTTGGAGAAGTCGTTTCAACTCAGGGGAGCAATGCCCTGGACAGCTGCTGCCCTTTCCTAAGCTGGGTTTTAGGAGGCACATCAGACATTTCACCCCGCTGCTTCAATCCCCCATGGTTTCCCACCCTACTCAGAGCAGAAGCCTCAGTCATCATGTCTGATCTCTTCTGTGCTGGGACAGCCCAAGTTCCTTCTTGCCTCAGGAGCTTTGCACCAGCTGGTCGTCCTGCCCAGAACTCTCTTTCCTTTGTCACCCATTTCTTTCTTGTCTCTTTCTTAGGTCTCTGTTGAAATGTCACTGCTTCAGCAGTGTCTTCCCTGACCACCCTATATACAGAAATGACTTCCTCCTCCAATTTATTCTGTCACAGCATCCTCTGTACTTCCTTCAAGGGACTTATAGCGATTTTTCAGGATCTTGTTTACTTGTTTCCCTGTATGTTCTCAGTCTTACCCCGGTCGATCAAGGATAAGTGGATATATTCTGCAGACCCAAAGTGGCCCACCATTTGTTTTTATCAATAAAGTTTTATTGGAACACAGCCACTCTGATTCTTTTACTGTTGTCTGTGGTTGCTTTCCTGCTGCAATGGTAGAGTTGAGTAGTTGCTCTAGAGGACTGTAAAGCTGGTAATATTTACTACC
Organism: Ursus maritimus; assembly: GCF_017311325.1. NCBI lineage: Eukaryota > Metazoa > Chordata > Mammalia > Carnivora > Ursidae > Ursus > Ursus maritimus. Next base: position 9,982,922 of record NW_024425786.1, read on the forward strand.
TGGCCCTTTACAGAGAAGTTTGCTGAGCATTGCTCAAAATCATATAGTTTATGTGGACACCTTATTTTACTGGATTTGTTAACTGCTGTATCACCAGGACCTAGTACATTGCCTGGCACATAGCAGGTGCCAGTAAGAATAAAAAGGAAAGAAGAAAGGAAGGGAAGAAGGAAAGCAAAGGAGGCCTGTGGTTTCTCTGCACTGTTCTCCTTTCTACACATCATCATAGCTCAGCAACTTATTTTTTTTTAAGCTTTTATTTATTTATAGACAGCCAGCGAGAGAGGGAACACAAGCAGGGGGAGTGGGAGAGGAAGAAGCAGGCTCCTAGCAGAGAAGCCTGATGTGGGGCTCGATCCCAAAACGCTGGGATCACGCCCTGAGCCAAAGGCAGACGCTTAACGACTGCGCCATCCAGGCACCCCAGCTCAGCAACTTATGGCTGGCTTCATGAACCATGTGTCATGGAGACACTGAATCATACTCTTGGTTTTGAGATCTGAGTTCCATCAATGGAGCAGGTGCTGTAGCCAGGGTCATAGTAATGCTTCCCACTCACATCATCCCAAAGTGTAGCCCAAGTGTCTGAGCTGGAGAATGAGGCATCAGAACTCCTGAGTTCCTTTCCGGTCTTTGACTCCTTACAGGCAGAATGACCCTTACTTTTATAAAACCCCCTTTCCTTTCATTGTGGGTACAATGAGATGTCCCTCCCAGGATTATGTTATATGGCAAAGGGACAAAGGGCTGTCCCCACACATATGTAACATATGAGCCTTTCAAAGCAGAGTTTTCTTGGCTGGTGGCAGAAGTTAGAGGGATCGGAAGTATGAGAAGGACCTGACTTGCTGGTTTGAAGGTGGAAGAGACCGTGTGAGAAGAGCCATCTGTGCCCTCTGGGAGCAGTGAGGGAACAGCCATGTCAGTCCTATAGCCACAAGGAACTGATTCTGCAATAACCTGAATGAGCCTAGAGGCACATTCTCACCCAGACTCTCCTGATAACAGCCTAGCCCAACCAACACCCGGATTTCAGCCTTAAGAGATAGCGAAGAAAGACCTCATCCCCGCCCACCTGACTTCTGATCTACAGAAACCAGGAAATAGTAAACGGGTGTTGCCTGAAGTTGTTAAGTCCGGGGCAATTTGTTACATAGCAGCGGACAACTGATATACCATGGAACCCTGATTAGCCTTCACTGGGGAAACAGGCTTGCTCACCAGCACAAAGGTCTGAAAAATTCCCCTTCTGGGAGCTAGCTTTGCCTTTTATCAGCTATAGGACCATGAACAGGTGACGTCTCTGAGCCTCATCTGTAAAAAGGGAGGATAATACTAGTAAGTGCCTCCCTCCAGTATGCATGCGTGGCAGATGAGATGATGCACAGAAAGCGTCCAGGGCAGTGTTGGGCCCAACAGAAGGGCCTCAACAGAAGCTCCTCCACTTTCTCTCTGTGCATCCTCTCCCAAAAGTCTTACTCTTTATTGCCACATGTAGATTTGTCTCTGGGGAGATGCTCCTTCCCTTAAAGTCCTCTTGTCCTCAGCATCGGGGACCCCTGTGCAATTTCAGGGCTGGCTAAGTAAGATCACAGCAGTGGAGTTGCTTGGTCCTCAGCTGTCTCTCTGGCGTAAAAGCAATGCAATTACTGTCTTCTGGGGAGCTGGGGCTGGCAGAGAATGCAGATGTTCGGTGGCAAATGCCCTGTCAACACTCTGACATGCAGCTAAGGAGCAATGGGGAGGGAAGAGCCAACATTACACTACTTTCTTAGCAGAGCTTTTCAAATTCTGTACTTACACAGATAGTGAGTCGTAAAGAGCATTCACACAAAAATGCAGATGGACAATTCACCAGGACTTCAAAGTCAGACAAATGGGGGTGACCCTCAATGCCATTTATTAAATGCTTACTTTGTGTTTGGCATTTCTCTAAGGTCTTTCCATGTTTGAGTTGATTTTCCGTGTTTTACAGATGGGGGAATGGAAACTCAAGGATGTTAAGTCACTTTCCCTGAATTACACAGCTAATGAGTGAAAGGTCTGAGATGAGGACCCAGGTGGTCTGGCTGCAGTCTGAGCTCCTGACCATGGTGCTGGGGGAGCCATCAGAGCTCTGTACTGACTAGTCCTGTGATGACCTTGGGCAACCATCAGACCTTCCAGAACCTGGTCTCCCATCAGTCTCCTGTTCCATGACTATTTTGGTGAAAACCCGCTTACATCATTAATGAAAAGGGCTTTGCACGGTGGAAACGCTCAAACAACAGTGGAACAAAGACAATGGGGACATCTCTTGGCTAGTGACCTGTGGCCTTCTGAGTCTGAGAAGCATTGCCTGGAACCTGCTTCCAAGTTTGGGAAGAAGGGCAAATGTCGTGGGGGTTTGGGGAGAGGACCTGAAGCTGATAGTGAATGTCCAGGCGAAGGTGCTCTTTCCTCATAGCTCAGTGAGTCCTCCGAGGCCTCCTGGTGTGGTGTGAGGAGAAAGGGCGCTGAGAAGAGTCTCCCCACAGTGCAGTCAGCCTCTTAGAAACCCTGTGCTATGGCCTGGGGTGGTGTGGGCAGCACCGAACCTGGACCCATTCCGTCCCTCAGAGCCAAGGCAGCTTGGTCACATCTGAGCCATGGAAACTGCAATTGGGGTGACTGAATTTGCCATGTTTCAGCAACTTGGGCAGAGCAGGACATCTTTCTAGAGCAGGATGCTGGCCCTCCCCATGGCTGCCTTCTATCCCCAGGGGAGCGGGACATGGCCCCAGGGGGTTCCTGACTTAGGAAGGAGGTGGTTTCAAGTTTTGATGCCACTCTCTCCTCTGTAGCCTGGAGCTCTCTGGAACCCCTCATTCCAGGCACCAGGATCATGTCCCCGCACCCTCACCCCCCATCCTCCACTGTCACACTGGTGCCTGCCCTGTACTCAGGAGTCTTTCCTTGTCCCCTCACTCCCTTCCTCCTGCATTCTCTGGTTTACCATTAATAATGGTAATGGGCTGTTGGATTTCTCCTTCCAGATACCCCCAAGTAGCAGCTTTCAATACCTTCACCCCTAAAAGTACCAGTCTCGACCCACATCCACATGGTTTTTAGTCTAACACTCATTCAGAGCTCACTACCTGCTGGCAGACGCCGAGCATCTCTAGCCTTGTGGCTAATATGATTCCACGTGTGTTAAATCCAACATATAGATGATGAAAGAGCCAGGAAGGGTAAACAGTTTGCTGTGTTTGGAGGTGTGGAGTCTGGAATCCAGGGGTGTTGTGTACACACCCCACACCCTAGCGGCTCTTTCTGTCTGGCCTCTGTTGATGTCTGTCTGAGCCGGCTCAGGCTGCTGTAACAAATACCACAGATGGGGGGTGGGTAGGGTGGGGGGTGTTAAACCGCAGATGTTTAGTTCTCCCAGTTCTGGAGGCTGGAAGTCTAAGGTCAAGATTCCCACTGATTCGGTTTTTGATGAGATGCTCTTTCTGGCTGGTAGACAGCTGCCCTCTCTACTGTGTCTTCAGGCAGAAGAAAGACCAAACTTGGATGCCTCTCTCTCTCTCTTTTCTCTCTCTCTCTCTCTCTTCCTCCTTATAAAGCCACTAATCCCATCACAGCCCCACCCTTGTAACCTGTCTAGCCTTAATTACCTCCCAAGGGCCCTCCTCTGAATACCCACACATTGGGGGTTAGGCTTTGGTGTATGCATTTGGGGGACATGATCCATTCCTTAACAGTGTTTTGTGTGGAGTAGAAGGTTCAGCCGGTCTCAGTCAGGCGGTGGGAAGGTGTTCTCTCCTTCAGAACAGCTTCACCCAACTGAATCCCAGCTCCTCCACTGTGACCTTGAGTGTAACCTTGGAGTGACCTTGGCCAAGTCACTTAGCTTCTCTGATCTTTCATTTCCTCCCCCAACATGGTGAGCACACCAACGTTGTCTAATTAGCCACCATTGCAGAAGGGTCCAGCTCAGTCCCCCTGGCCTGATGGATGATGAGAGTAACTGGTCATTGGTGTGTACTGTTTCTCAGTTGACAAAGAGGTTTCCCATGTGTGAGCTTGGCATGGAACTAGATTGCTACTCTTCTGCTGACTTTAGAAACTTAGCCCAGGGGTGGGGGGACATGAGATCAGGGCTCATGTGGGACAGCTGTGTGGTGGGGTCCCAATGGGGAAACCCGGTTTGCAAGGACAGGCAGCCATGTTCTCCTCTACAGTTTTCCAAAGAATGTTGAAAATGCAAGCTTCGTATTCAAAATGCGCATGAACTGCCTACTTACCAGGTATCAGGTCCTGTGCTAGATGCTTCTTTACACATAAACTCTTGTTTAACCCTACAGCAAGAAATGAATCTATAGCATGGGTGAAGGCTCCATGGGTTTTTAATACAGGATGGGTCAGTTCCCATAGTCAAGCAGCAGCATGTTATCTCCCAATTCTTCCTGCTTCTCACCATCTGGGGTTTGCTAGTTATCTTAAAGGCATGGTTTGAAGGCTCAGATGCCAGCCTACAGACTTCCCTTAGGCTCCTTTCTTTCTCTTGCTTAGTGATTCTCATTTGGAGTGCATGAAACTTGATGCACAGGACTAAATAAACAAAACCCCACACCAGGGTACTGTATGGGCAATGTAAGCAATTTATCAGGGCAATTTTTTGCCTTACATGCTGACTATAGATGCTGACCCTTTCTTAGAAACAGAACATCTGGGGTGCCTGGGTAGCTCAGTCATTAAGCATCTGCCTTCGGCTCAGGGCATGATCCCGGCGTTATGGGATCTAGCCCCACATCAGGCTTCTCCTCTATGAGCCTGCTTCTTCCTCTCCCACTCCCTCTGCTTGTGTTCCCTCTCTCGCTGGCTGTCTCTCTCTCTCTGTCAAATAAATAAATAAAATCTTTAAAAAAATGAAAGAAAGAAAGAAAGAAAGAAAGAAAGAAAGAAAGAAAGAAAGAAAGGGAACATCCATGAGGATGTTGGAACAGGAGGAGATCTTAGAGTTCACCTGGCCAAATCCTCCCATTTTACAGATGGGAAAACCAAGTACCAGAGGGAACAAAAGGATCACAGTGGATTGCAACATAATTAGGGATCCAGTTGGGAATGTTTTAGTGGAATTCCATTACTTGTCCGCTGGTTAAACGTCTGCTGTGGAATTGGACTCAGGACTGCTGAGGTCTTTGAAAGAATGCCACAGATTGGTTTCCTGGTTTCTCTCACCAAGTTGTTGGGGAAACAGCAGGCTTCACATTCTCCAAGATCACCAGAGAGGTGCCGTGGCTGGGTAGCCTTGGAGAGTCTGTCCAAACCCGCTGTTAAAACTAGGATTCTCAATCTTTTCTCCAGACCAACACTGGGGAATATTGGTCACCAATGGAAAACATTAAGCTTTAGACTCTTTAAAAACATTCTTCCTTCCTGCAGGCTGAGTTTTTGGGTTTTCATAGTGAGAAGGAAGGGTAGCCCATGGACTTTTAGGGAAACAGGCAGACCCTTCCTGACTGGCAAGGGGGAGAGCATTTCTTCCCTGTCCCCAGACTCGTATCACATCAGAAGCTCAGCTCAGAAGCTTGGGCTGACCTACTGCTGCCGTCCAGGGCTTGGGCCTCTTGCCCAATCTGTGGGGTTGGAGGCAGAGATTGAAGCTCCCGTGTCAGGATCGTTGTTTTCCCTGCATGGATGGTTAGTTGTCAGACACCAAAGGGCCAGCAGGGGTTTGCCTCGGATGGTGTGGACATGTCACTGTGTTGTCTTTCATTGTACTGTGCTTGGACCAAATAGTAGAGCCCCTCCTGAGTCTTGATGCCAATGCCCTTGGGAGTGGCTCTCTTCCCATCTTCCACTCTGCTCAGTGTAGACCAGCACAGACCCAGCCTTCTGTTGGTTAGCCAGCACCAGACGAGGGCCAGCACGGTGTACTGACTAGAGGATTCACTCTGGTTAGCAAGAGTCTGGTCCAGTGAGTGTCTTAGTTGCTGAGACTCAAGGAAAACCTTCCCCTTGGGAAGACACAGGGACTCTCAGGCCAAATCACATTGCACATGCTGGTCTCATGTCGTTAAGACTTAGTTCTGCACTGGGGTGCTGGGGTGCCTCAGTTGGTTAAGCATCCGACTCTTGGTTTCAGCTCAGGTCATGATCTTGGGGTCGTGAGATTGAGCCCTGCGTGGGGCTCTAAGCTCAGCACAAGTCTGCTTGGGATTCTCTCTCCTTCTCCCTGTGCCCCTCCCACTTGTGCGCGTGTGCTCTCTCTCTCTCACCCACTCTCTCTAAAATAAATAAATAAATCTTTTTTTTTTAAAGATTTTATTTATTTGACACAGAGAGAGACAGCCAGCGAGAGAGGGAACACAAGCAGGGGGAGTGGGAGAAGGAGAAGCAGGCTCCCAGCAGAGGAGCCTGATATGGGGCTCAATCCCAGGACTCTGGGATCACGCCCTGAGCCGAAGGCAGATGCTTAATGACTGAGCCACCCAGGTGCCCCTAAATAAATAAATCTTTAAAAAAGGACATAGTTCTGCACTAAGTGGGTTATTGGTCTCTTGCTGATAATACCCAGAACAGTAATAACTGTTAACAATCAGAGAGTCATTGACGAGTTCTGGCTCTGTTCTGCGGGCTTTATGTGTATAATCCAACTTCATTTTCCCGGCAGCCCTGTTAGGTGGTAGAAGCAGGAGGCCCATTTCAGAGATGGGGAAACTGAGGCACAGATGGGCTGAATAACTTGTTCACAGCCACAAAACTAGGAAGTAGAGGAGAGAGGTCAGAAGGGCAGGCTATATGCCCTTATATGTGTGGTTTTCTTGCAAAGGTCTGGGTTTCATCTGACCTGAAGATTAGGTTTAGTATCAGTAAATGCTTGCTCCCCATCTTTCCTCACTGGGCCCAGGGGTAACCGAAACTGCATTCTTACAGAACAATGCTTTGGTGGGTTTGTAAATACCTGGTGGAGGTGGGGAGGAAAGCCTGGCTGGAGGGCATTGCCAGTGTTCACAGGACCAAGAACATATGCTGTTCTGGCCTCTGGTACCCACCCATGCATCCTTCTGCTGATAACTGTGTGTCACCCTGCTTCTCACTCTCAGCCTATGTGCACATGGAGGGCCTCTGCACCTGACTCAGGAAGCATTTGACCTAGACTTTAGCTAATCAGAATATCATCTCTGCCACTGTGATTGAGTCAGAGATTAGCATGGGAACCAATGAGAGTAGGAGAGAACCAAATGGGCATGCTAGCAATAAGCCTCTTTCATTCTTCCGCTAGACCACAGTCTGTAAAGATTTCTAAGCTAGAGCCATGGCAGCCTTCTTGCCACCGTGAGGCACAAGCTGATGGGATGATGCCCAAATCAAAGGAAGCAGAGCCAAGAGATGGAGAGTGAGAAACCTCAGGTCAAGCTGTGCCTGTCATGGAATATAGAGTTTGTTCATCTATGTTAGTTCATCCAACAGCCTTAAATGATGTGGTCTGTCGTAATGAATATGATTTTATTAGCTTACTCATGGCAGGCTTTTAAAATGATTAACTAGAGAAAGGTGTGCAAAATCCCCCTGAGAAAGCTTTTTCTTGGTCAGCTAACTGATCAATATGGTGAATGAACCCCATATTCCAGTTTAGCATATACAAATCTGGTTGTGAGGGATGGTGATTTCACAGCAATTACTTCAAAAAAGAAGGGGGGAGGGGTCCATTTTACAGGATAAAAATTAGGCACGGAAAGATTACATCAGGAAATGGGGGAATCAGGATTCAAAAGCAGGTGATCCAGATCAAGAATCCAAACGTTTAATCACTATGCCTAATGAACACTTTTTAAAAATCCAAGAATATTTGTTGAGAAGCTACTCTGAATCCATCATGAAATACATCAGTGAATAAGACACATAAAGACCCCTGCCTTGTTGTGTAAGCACTCAAGTATATGTGTATGGAGAGAACAGATAGAAAGCAAACAAAAATAGTAAGAAATGTTAGAAGGTGACAAATTCTCTGAAAAAAGAAAAATAAGCTAAGGGGAATCAGGGCAGGAGAGTTCCAGGTTTTAATAGAGTGGTCAGAGGAGCACTGATGGAGGAAAGAGCCAGTGCAAAGGCCCAGAGGCAGGAGCATGCCTGGCACACTTGAGAAACAGCAGAGAGGCTAGTGAGTTTGTAACTGAGTGTGTAGAATATAGTAGGAAATGAGATCAGGGCAGTGATTGGGGATCTTTGGGAAGAGCGGCCTCTGCAGGGTTTTGAGTAAAGGATGGACAGGGTTTGGCTGAAGCCACTGTGGGACAATAGGCCGTTGACAGGAAGTGCAGGCACAGAGAGGTCAGCATGGAGCCCTTGGCACCAATCCCTGTGAAAGATGGTGGCAGCTCGGACCAGGGTGACAGCACCGGAGGTGGTAACAGGTGGTCGGATTCTGAATGTGTTTGGAATGGAAGAGAGGAAAGAGTTTGTAATTCCAGGTGTGGGGCAGAAAAAAAGAGGCATTAAAGATAACTCTAAGTTTTGGGGCAAGATTTGAAGGATTCAACTGAACACAAAGTCTTTGAACTTCATTCCCGTGGCCAAAGAACTGTACCTCTTTTGCCTCTGCCGCCTTTGTTTTCTTTTCTCCTCCCATCTGACAAGGGAAACTGAGCCTCTGGGAGATAGTTGCTCACCCAGCCCAGCTCACATGGTTGATGAACTGATATTCTCTATTCTATTCTATCACAATAGAGGAGTATTCTTCTTCCCCCCCCCCCCCCCTGCTTTTTGAATGTCACAGCAGTAACAATAGTCTCCTGGTAATAAAATAGCAAATTGTGCCTGCCACCTTCATTTTATAATCTACATGGTCTCTAAGTTTTGAGCTGTGAGTGCCTTGAAATCCTTGAAATGGATTTTCCTTCTGAAGCCTTCTCTGTAAACACACAGTTTCCATTGGCTTGTAACTTTCTGCAATATCATGCCTTAGGATCTAGATTTTTTTGGTCCTTGCTTTTTTTGTGTGCCTGTATTACATTCTGCTTGATTGGAGTGCCCGCCTCTGGTGCCTTTGCTTTTGTCTATTTTCTGGTTGTGGCTGCTGCCGTGTGACTTACTTGCTTTTCCCTACTTGGATTCGAATAACTTGATTAGTGATCTTTTCGAAGATCAGTGTTTCCACCCTGCTAGTTTGCAAAGCAAGATTACACTTGATGGTAAAGCTGGGGCATGGGTAGTAGGCAGAGGGAGTTTTGAAATCTAGAGAAGATGCAAAACTTACTTGGGTATCCACCAAAGACCAAACCAGCTATTATCTGCAATTTCAGTCACTATTTCTTTCTTTTTTTTTTCTGAGTTTGTCTTGTTTTATTTTTTATTTTTTTTTTAAATTTTTTATTATGTTTTGTTAGTCACCATACAGTACATCCTTAGTTTTTGATGTAGTGTTCCATGACTCATTGTTTGTGTGTAACACCCAGTGCTCCATGCAATACGTGCCCTCCTTAATGCCCATCACCGGGAGAGCCCAATCCCCCACCCCCCTCCCCTCTGAAGCCCTCAGTTTGTTTCCCAGAGTCCATAGTAGCAGGGAGATTGGTAGGAGAAGGAAGGGAAGAATGAAGGGGTGTAAACAGAAGAGGAAATGAACCACAAGAGACTATGGACTCTGTTACTCTTTCTATGCCACGACTTGGGCAACCAGAATTTCTTCGTGTTGGGACAACTACGTAATTGGGGATTTCATTGCCATTTTCCTGCAGAGGGTGAAGCCCCTCTTCCTGTGTTCTAACTCTTCTCTGAATGAATTAAATGAAACACAAAGGCGTGACTCCCCACCCCCCCCCCCCACCCCCACCCCCAAAGCTGCATTCATGAAGTGTGAAGGCCCTGGATTTTAAGGAAGTCAAGAAATGCAGATGTCGAGGTTTGGGTGAGGGGGGTGTCTCCAGCGGTTGTCAGCCTTGTTAACATGCACTCCCTCCAGCACATCCTTGCCTCCTGTTTTCATCAATGGAAATTAATGCATTGTTGTAGCAAAGAGAATCACTCTGAGTGTGTGGATATTCAAATGAACTTTTAAGTGAGAATCTCAGCTCCTTGGAAGGGGAGAGGAAATGAGAAAGGCCAGGAGGGAAAAGTGAGGGAGGTTTCCTGGCATCTCCATGTGAAGTAAGTCAACAATTCCAGTGGAGTTAACCATTTCATGCCTAGATCACTGCCACAGTCTGCGAGGCGGGATCTCCCTCTATGGCTCCCTTTCCTTACTTTTCTTGGCCATTCCGTTTCTGTAAGACACATCTTCCCAAATCACTGTTCCTGTGGTGCCCTGCCTTACTTACAGGCCTTTAATGATACCATAATGATGGATACATGTTATTATACATTTGCCCAAACTCATAGGAAATACACCAGGACTGAGCCCTAATGTCAACTGTGGACTCTGGGTGATTGAGATGTGTCAGTATGTTAGCTGTAACAAGGGTACCACTCTGGGTGGGTAGGGGGGAGGATGTTGAGATGTGGATAATAGGGAGGCTGTGCATGAGTCGGTTCAGGGAGGATGTGGGAAATCTCTGTACCTTCTTCTCAATTTTGCTGCGAACCTACAACTACTCTAAAAAACTAAAGTTAAAAAAACAAACAAAAAACAATAAGAAAAACCCCAGCCTCTGGTGGCCCCATATTACCTGTGGATCAGACACATATTCTTGGTCCCAGTGATCAAGGGCAGTGTGTAATGAGCTCTACCTCAACCCGTCCGTGCCGCCATGCTCTCCTCGGGGCTCCACCCCACCAGCCCCAAGGTGACCTAGGCTTCTTCCTTCATTTCTCCAGGACCACTCTTCTGTGGCTGCCCCTTAGAAGAGCCGTCCCCCAATATAAACCCTCCCCATCCATCCAGACTCAGGCCAAGGTCATGGTCTGTCTCTTCTATGATGACTTCTTCAGCACTTGCTATGACTGAATGTTTGTGTCCCTCCAAGCCCTTAGCCCCTGGTGTGATGGCATATGGAGGTGGGGCCTTTGGGTAGTGATTAGGTTTAGCTGAGGTCATGAGCGTTGTGCTCCCATGATGGGGTTAGTGCCCTTAGAAGTGGAGACACTAGACAACTTGCTTCCTCTCCCTCTGCCGTATGAGGATACATCAGGAAGATGACTGTCTGTAAGCCAGGAAGCAGGCCCCCACCAAGAACTGAATCTGCTGGCACCTTGATCTTGGACTTCCCAGCCTCTGGAACTGTGAGAGATGAGAGTTTGCTGTTTCAGCCCCTAGTCTGCAGTGAATCATTGTAGCAGCCTGAGCTGACCTAAGACCTCATTTCACCCTTCTCTGCGTAGTGATTGTGTCCTCCAGCCTCACCCCACCTGCCACCTCATCAAATACTGTCTTATTGTGTTCAGTCTTGCCGCCTCAATGGCAATCTAGGTCGTTGAGGTCAGGAATAGTGCCTTCAACTTCATTTGATGTATCAGGACGCTTACCCAATCCTGAGCACAACCCAGACGTGCCTTAAACTCTTGTGTTGACTCCAACTCACCAGGGGGAGAACAAAGATATTCTCTTTTTGTCTTAAGATCTTTGGAAAAGGAGAACTCCATGTATTCGCTGGTCCCTGAAGCCGCGTCACCCCAAAAGACACTGCCACGTTGAAGAGTTGCCGGAAGCCAATGGCGTGGATGGTGCCTCCAGGTGCCACCCCCTTCTTGGGTGTTTGCTCATTCATCCACCCGCCGGTCAAAAAACTGTTTACGGAGCATCCACTCTGTCCTTAGCACAGAGATGTGGTTCTGAATGGGACAATGTCCTGCTCTCATGGAGTTCGTGGTCAGTCTAGGATGTGAGTGTGTTAGAAAGGGGAGAAAGACCTAGCAAACAAGTGAGCAAATAAATAAGGCAATTTCCATAAAGACGTGTGCTCTGGAGGATATTCAAGATGCCGCTGCCAGGTGAGTGGGCAGCACTTCAGATAGGGTGTTCGGGGATGGCTGTGGGGGGCCTCACTGATAGCAAGACATGTCACCCATAGGTGTATAAGACGGGAGGATCTCTCAGGAAGAGGGAATAGCAGGTTTCTCTCAACCTCTCAAGCAGGGTTTCTGAAGCTTGGGGCTATTGGCATTTGGGGTTGGATCGTTCTCTGTTGTGGGGCTGTCCTGTGCATTGTAGGAGGTTCACGGCATCTCTGACCTCCACCCTCTAGGTACCAGCAGCACGTCCTACCCTTCACACCCCAGCCAAGGCATGACAATAAAAAATGTCCTCTGACGTTGTCAAAATGTCCGGCAGTAGGGAATAGAGTGGGTTGAATGGTGATCTCCTGAGAAGATTTGTCCTTGACTTAACCACTGGAACCTGTGACTATGACCTTTTTTGAAAAAGGGTCTTTGTAGATGTGATTAAGGTAAGGATCTTGAGCTGCGGGTGCCGGGTGGCTCAGTCAGTTAAGTGTCTGCCTTCGGCTCAGGTCATGATCTCAGGGTCCTGGGATGGAGCCCCACATTGGACTTCCTGCTCAGTGGGGAGCCTGCTTCTCCCTCTGCCCCTATCCCCACTCATGCTCTCTCTCTCTCTCACTCACTTTCTCTCTCTCAAATAAATAAAAAATCTTTTAAAAAATACTTTTTAGAAAAGGATCTTGAGCTGATTTCATCTTGGATTACTCAGGTGGGACCTAAAGCCCATGACAAGTAGGGACAGAAGAGGGGAAGACAGAGATGTGGGGAAGAAGGCCATGTGAAGACAAGGCAGAGACTGGGTGATGTGACCACAGGGAGTGCTGACAGCCACCCCGGGCTGGAGGAGACAAGGAGCATATTGTCCCCTGGAGACTTTGGAGGGAGCAAGACCCCGCCAGCACCTTGACTGTGGACTTGGCGGCCTCCAGAACCAGGAGAGAATCCACTTCTGTTCTCCATCCCAAGTTTGCAGTGACTGGTTATATCAAATCACAGAAAAGTGGTACGGGGGCAGCCCAGATGAACACCGTTCCTCCTCCAGTCATTCCAGCAGAAAGACCTTGTGTTTGGCATTTCATGCAACGGTGGCACCCCAGATGGCTAATTCACTGATTTCATTTTAAGGTGAAGAAACGGAAGCCTCCACAAAGGAAGTGACATCCATAGACGTTCTCACGGGCAGAGCTGGAATCTGGAGCCCGGCTCCCCCCGTTCTTTCCTGACTGCTTTCTTTATCTGTACAGATCAGCGCATTTACCAAAGGTGGCAGACCTGTCCGTCCACGCTGGGTCTTCCCACTGCCCCAGGCCAATGTCCCTCCCTGAACTCCGCATGGCCCCTGCCGGGTGGTCGTGCTGCTGGAGAGTGCTGAGCCTGCTACCGAATTCTTACAGTCGTCCACCCCCTCTTTGCCTCCAGCGACCTCTTTCCAACTTGCAGGTTTTCAATTTATGATTATACGTTGTTCCCTGCCTTTTAGGCAAGTTCGATTTCATTGTCCAGATGGAAAACTATTTCTCAGTGAAGGTTTCAAATAAAAAGAACAGGAACAAGGAAAGGGGTTAATATAGGACGTGCTGGATCTGAAAACAATTTTAGAGGGAGCGTGGGTCCATGAAGCTTATATATGTTTCCCGATAGCTGGGAAAACCATTACCCGTAACTGTTTTCTGTCCCAGGGTGTGTTGTGCGCCATATAAAAGGAAAGGCTCACATAACAGTGAAGCTGTGATAACACCAGGAGGCCAGGAGATTTGATGCCACAGTGACAGGGTGCTTCTCACCCAGGGGAAATTAGCAGTGGATGCTGTGTGTTCATCCATGTCTGTGTTCCGTCGAAAAGTGCTCTGGGCTTTTCTGTACCTCCCCTTCCGTCCTTGATAAGAGAGAAACTGCCTTCCAAATAAATCATGTGGAATGCTATCACCTGGCTCTCCAGCCCTGCCATGAGAAGAATACACACAGCTACTGGAAAAACAGTTGATTGTCTGTTTATCCAGCCTGCACGCCTGACCGTGGAGTGTGTATGAAGCCCGGCGGTGTACCAGGCTTTGTGTGGGTGCTGGGGACGTACTGGCAAAAAGGAGACCCACACTCTCCATTCAGGGAGTGGTTCAGGGTGGATAGAAGAGAGCTTTTAAGAAGCATGTGCTGTGCTATATACAGAAGGACCCAAGTGGTGCTCCCAACACGGAGGAGGAGAACTGGGGACAGGAGGTGAAGGAGCCATGGTCAGAGCCAGCAAAATGGTGGTGAACGTAAAATCAGAAAGCCCCTGGGGGGCTGGTTGGGAATGGGGGGTTGAAATGTAAAAGTCCAAGAGCGGGGTGCACCTCAATGGGCATTGTCAGGGCAAGCCGCTCAGCACTCAGTCTGCGTGCGAACGGCGGGAGGGCTGGCATCTAGCTCTCCTGGGTGTGCCAGCTGCCCGTGTAGCTGCTTCTAGAACCGAGGCAGCATGAGACGGACTTCGACGGCCAGGGTGCCTGAGGCTGGCTGTCAGCTCCTCAGAGATCAGCCGGAGGGGAAGATGTGGTCAGTAACTTTGTCCGGCTTCCAGCTTTAAGGTGGAAGCAGGAGAAGGGGGAAGGATGCTGCATTTGTTCGCATGGGCTACAATCACAGGAGCACAGACCAGGGGATGCTGGGTCATAGACAGGCCCAGACGACAGAAATTGATTTTCTCACAGTTCTGGAGGCTGGAGGTCCAAGATCAAGGTGCTGGCAGGTTGGTTTCTCCTGAGGTCTGTCTCCTTGGCTTGTAGGCGGCCGTTCTCTGGCTGCCTCTTCCCAGGCTTATGCTTCCCCATAAGCGCACATCCCCGGCGTCCCTCTGTGTCTGAATCTCCTCTTCTTACAAGGACACCGGTCGGATTGAATCAGGACCACCCTCACAGCCTCGTGTGAACACAGTCACCTCTTTAAACGCCCTGTCTCCTCATACAATCACATTCTCGGGGGGCTAGGTGTGAAGACTTCAACATATGAATTTTGTGGGGGCCACAATTCAGTCGCCCACGACAGGTGCCGTCTCTTTCTGTTCTTTTTCCCTGTGGAAAGCTGAGCCTGGAGCCCCCCCCCGACCCCCGCCTTCCTGGGAGAGGGGCAGTGCATTAACCACAACATCAGGAAGTGTTGATTTTCCTTTTCAACTCTGGCAGGATACCCCCATTTGATCGTGAATTTAGTGCACGAAGCCCTCCGGGGCTAGAAATACAACTCGCGAGAGCTTCGAATTTTATAGGACTTAGCCATGCCACCATCTTCCAGGGGATTCCCACATAAGCCTAGCCATTAATAACGCTGACACATTGGTTTCCTCATTATTTATTTATGTACCTGCTTCTCTTGCTAAACCCCGGGCTCCTAAAAGACATTTTGCTTTGCTATCTTCCTAGCGAGCTGCCCAGAACTCAGCTCCGCACATAGTAGGGACACGCACTGCACATGATCTGTGCAATTCGAATCTGCTAAAGGGGTGTTCAGAGGTGAGCGGGGGTCTCTGATGTTTACCTGGAGGCCAGGCAACAGAGGAACTGGATAAACTTTTGGCCTTTGGGCCCCCATAATGCACTCTACTGCCCCCTGACCCTGTCTGGTGGACACACGCTGCCTGTCCTACAAATCCAGCCAGCTTGCTGCTCTCACCACGTCCTGGGATTTTCCTTCAAGCATCAGACCCAACCCTTCCCCCAATTCTCCCCAGATCCCCCACTTTCCAAGGGGAGAATTGGGTGGCTCTCGGCTGGCTGTCCATCCGTGGAGCCGTGCTGTGTCTTCCCAGAGCTAAAATGAGGCTGGGGCTGTGGCCTCAAAGGGGAGCATGCTGGAGCTCATTCAGCACATCTCCTCGGGGTCCTTTGCATGCTCTTCTTAAGGCAGGTGCTACAGACCTCTCTCCGTTTCCCAGCAGCCCCGGGGAAAGGCCACCAGGTGGAGAGAGAGAGTGAGAGAGCAGGAGAGAGAGAATGAATATGCATGTTTCCACCCATTTGTGAGTTTACGGAAATGCTGGCTTTTGTGCAAAGGAAAACATTTCACGATTCTGCTGCCTGATGGATGAAACTCATCAGATCAGAAAAATAAATTAAAAGAGAGACAGCCCTTGTCACATTTTATGTATGCAGATAATTGAAAGAAAGTGAACAAATAGAGCAAGCAAACTGTACATATATTAGCTTACAAGATAGAACGTTATTTTCAAACAAGAGTCAGAAACCATATCAATTATGTTTTACGACCGTCAGTGAGTCCCTTATTTTTGTTTTCTTTCTGATGGCCGTAACCAAATTCGTGCTTTCTGAGATTAAAAGCTTTTTTTTCCTTTGGCCCAAAGTTTAAAGAGGTATCACCTGTCTCCCCATTTACTGTCTTCCCTTCATGTAGCCCTGAGCATTGCATTGCGGGCTCTCCTTCCAAAGGTGGGGGCAAGTGGATGGGGCCCCCTCCATCCAGCCATTGATGGGAACTTGCTCCCATCAGTAATTTGCTCTAGCTGACCTTTGCCCAGAAGCTCATTCTGCATGCAAGATAGGACATCACCCTTAAAACCAAGAGCCTCTCAGTATACTTTTCACCGTTAATAGGCTGATTTTTCTTTATTAAAAAAAAGTCTGAGATTAGTTATTTCCTGCTGCCTTGCTTACTCATTTGGTTAATGTATGCTAATCCTGCAAAAAATAAATATTAATGGAGTGTGCATTCCTGGAGCAGGTCTTTGTGGGGGATTGGTGAACCTATGTATCACACATCTGAACTTCCTGCCATCAAGATGATAATTAGACTTACCCCGTGTGAAAGTGCATTCTTTGGAGTTGTTATTTTGGTAGAAAGCTGTGAATCCCTCTTCTCACTGCCTCTGGGATTGCTTGACTATTCCTCCGTGAAAGCATCTTTTGGAGGGGTCCCTAAATTAATGCTGCGGGTGCTGATGGTCCTGCCAGCCCTATGATAGAAGCAGGAGAGGAAGTCCTTGTGCAGTTTTGGGCAGAATATCTTCAAGTATCAGCGATCTGAATGGCTAGAGGGTAGGTAGACAGCAGGAGGAAGAGTGACTCGCGGATGAGATGAGACGTCAGTGGTTAATGACCGTGCAAGAATGGCAGGGTGACAGGTGAGGGAGGACATGAGAGGAAACACTGCCGTCTGATGTCCTCCCAGCTGGAGAGCTTGGACACCAGTTCATTCATTTTTATCAGTCAATCCGATACTTTAGACTTGAAGTGGATCTTAAAATTTGTGTAGTTTTGCCTCCCCAATACCTCAAACTAATTCAGCCTGAAAGGAAAACCTTCTCCAGCACATCACATGGATGTTTGATTGTGTTCTGCCGGAATCTCTCCAATCATGGACAACTTAACACTTCCTATGGCAGGCTTTTTGCTTGTTCGATGTGCTAATGGCTTGAAACGTCTTTGTGGTTTTAGTGCATCACCTTTTGGTTGCAAAAAAAAGCCCTCCAACAATTATGCTAGAGTGGGAATCTCTTGGTTCACATCACTTTTAAGACGCTGAGTAGGATGGGGCGCCTGGGTGGCGCAGTCGTTAAGCATCTACCTTTAGCTCAGGGCATGATCCCGGAGTACTGGGATCGAGCCCCACATCGGACTCCTCCGCTGGGAGCCTGCTTCTTCCTCTTCCAATCCCCCTGCTTGTGTTCCCTCTCTCGCTGGCTGTCTCTCTCTCTGTCATATAAATAAATGAAATCTTAAAAAAAAAAAAAAAAGACTCTGAGTAGGATGGGCTTCAGGTGCAGCTTGATCTGGTGCTCAAAGGGTGTTACTAGGCTTCATCTCTAGTTCCTCCTTGATGTTGTGGTTCTCAGGCTCTACTTGGGGTCCTCTGAGAGATTCAGTCTCATTTTCCCCATGACACCAGACCAGTGGTTCTGTCCTAATTTGGGGGATTTTCATTCTATCTTTGGCCCAAATTGGATAATATATCTGTTCCTTAATGACTTAGTTTGGGTCCTTTTTGTGGTTATAGCCACCTTCCACCCAATCCCCTCCCCCGCATTTTGCTTCTTATCCTGTCACTCTCAGTGGAGCACAACCAGAAATCTGGGGGCAGGTCCATCACAACAAGAGTGGCTGTGCACAGAGGTGACCCTGGGTAGAGACATTGTGGACATCATGTGATCAGCTCTTGAAGACTATTTGATTATATTCTGATTATTTAAAAATAGGGGACCTATGTATATGTAACTGTCTATTAAGCAGAAAATAAGTATCTCTTACATAATCTAATAGCTAACTTCTGAGTACTAACAAATCTTTATCACTTTGTTGTCCCATTTTGTAGAAGGTTCCTCAGAGGACCAATGTTGGTTTGGCCTGTCCAGTGTTCCCTTTCCCTTCTTCTGGTAAGAGAATCCTGAATGACCTCTATGGACCTGTCCTACTTCCATGCTTGGCTGGAAGGTTCTCATGGACCAGTGGTGAAATGCGTGATCTGTTCTTGGTCAGGGTTCTTGTGCCCCTCTCCAAGGGGTTGGTTGAGTGGTGAGCTTGTGACTCTGGCTTGGCTAATTGTCATAATCTCATCACTGGCCGCCATGATGGGTTCGTGGATGGGCACATAGACCCAAGGTGGCTTATTTGGAACAGCTTCTGAGATGTAGGCCTGGCGATGCTGGTGGCTGTTTGCTACCACCTGGGGCCTGAGGATGAAGCTGCAAGGAGAAGCATGAGACCCCTAGAGAGCCAGCCTGGTCACATCCTTTAGGCCTGTGGGTCCTGCTGTAGTTGAAACTCTAGTGTGGACTTTTCATCCCATGAGACAATACATTTCTTACTCCTGCTTCTGTTACAAAGTGAATCCTCATGAATGTGTCCATGACAATAAGATATTTCATAGATTATATCAAATAGTGGAAAAATAAATGAGTTTAAGTCAGACATTGTAGGATTTAGCCTGATGCCACCTCTTTCCAGCGAGACATGGGGACTGAGCCAACTTCTCTGCCTGGTGTTCCCCTTTCAAGATCAAACCTGAATAATATAAAGTGGTAAAATACAGCAAAATTATGAAATGTGGGTATCATCGACTATTTTTTATTGAACTACATAGTTAAAAAAATCATCCTGTATAATATAAAGTAGTAAAATACAGCAAAATGATGAAATGTGGGTATCATTGACTATTTTTATTAAACTATGTGGTTAAAAAGATCATCCTATGGTTCAAAATGATCAAATCAGTAGCTCCATGAAGACATGGCCCAGAAGGATCCATCCTCAGATGTTGGAACAACCGTGGACATTCACGGAACATTTTCTATCTGCCACGTCACGTGCGAGGCATTTTCAGCGGGATTATCTCACGTAATCCCAGCAACCCTCTCATGCAAGTACTACTGCTGTTCTCAAATCAAATAGGAAACCGAAGCTCAGAAAGGTCAAATGAGGGGCTCCTGGGTGGCTCCGTTGGTTAAGCATCTGCCTTTGGCTCAGGTCGTGATCTCGGCGTCCTGGGATGGAGCCCCACGTTGGGCTCTCTGCTCAGCGGGGAGTCTGCTTCTCCCTCTCCCTCTGCTCCTTCTCTCTCTCTTGCTCACTCTCTCAAATAAATAAATAAAATCTTAAAAAAAAAAAGTCTTTAAAAATAAAGGTCAAATGATCGGCCCAAGGTCGTGCAGCCAGGAAGCAGTAGCGTTAGAGTTTGCACATGGTCAGGCCAGCTCTAGACCAGGTGCTCTCGGCCATTATTTTAGATCACTGTTTCATCTTAGTAAAAGTTCCGTGAGTAATGATGTTTTTTTCTGGTTGGTGTGCTCAAACACCATGACACTGGTGACTAAAGGTGCGAATTCCTGACTTTGTTTTCAAGTAAGATACTAACAGCCTGTCTCTCTTGAATGATCCACTTTGGGCTTTCCAGCGCTCAGGTCTTTGTCTTCCTGGTACTTTCAGAGCGCGGCGGCCTTCGCTTCCTTCCCATTTCTCCCTGCTCAAGTGTTCTTAACTGCACAATTTTTACAGCAATAAAAAGGAAAAATAGAAAAATTACCTTTGAGAAACAAACAGAGCTTCGGGGGGAGGGATGGGATAGGCTGGTGATGGGTAGTAAGGAGGGCATGTATTGCATGGTGCACTGGGTGTTATACGCAACTAATGAATCATCGAACTTTACATCAAAAACCAGGGATGTACGAATGGTGACTAACATAATATAATAAAAAATATTATTATAAAAAATTACCTCTACTTTTATCCATTTTTATTTAAAAAATTTTTTTAAGATTTTATTTATTTGATAGAGTGAGATAGTGAGAGAGAGAGAGCACAAGCAGGGGGAGATGCAGAGGGAGAGGGAGAGGGAGAAGCAGGCCGCCTGCTGGGCAGAGAGCTTGATAGGGGGCTCAATCCCAGGACTCTGGGACCATGACCTGAGCTAAAGGCATACATCTAACCAGCTGAGCCAGCCAGGCGCCCCTACTTCTATCCATTTTTAAAATCTTGATTAAATACTGCCTTTTCCAAGAAATTGTCCTTGGAGTGTTTTTCCCATATGCATACGTGCATATGTGTATATACACGCATGGGTGCACCCCCCCCACCTTATTAATTAGGATCATATCTTTTTTCTTTCATTAAACCACAAAGGCAGGGCCCATGCCTAGTTCATCTTTGCTTCCCTCACAACACCCTAAAAGGGGGCCTTGCCCATGTTACCTGCTCAGTAATTATTGGTTGAATTACAAGCAACATATAGTAAAATTTTATGTTCCTCTCCAAGGGACAGTGAGTAATTACACAGATTAAAGTCAGCCGACTTAGCTGGTGACTGGCTCTTAGTCTTGGCAAGGCTCCGGATATTTCTTGTAAGTTGACATTCTTCCTGGCCTTGCAGTCGGACTGCACGAGGCTCTCCAGGGGATAAACATTAACCTGCTGTCTGAAATGTTTATGAAAATGGCTAAATTTAAATTATCAAAGACTTCAGGAATCCTGGGGCCTTTGAGGTTGAAGACCATGATACTATTTACAAGCATCTTGAACAGCAAAGATTTTTCTTCAGAAATTCTCCTTCTGAGACATTGGAAGGTCTACTCAGAAGCCATTTTAATTTCTCATTGACGGATGGGATGAAGCAAGGTCTTATTTAAGCAGACAAATTGGGAGCGTTTGGTTTTTCCCTGTTGGTCCGCCCTGTCTTTTAGAGGAGACAAATGCTGCTTTCGACCACACTGGAATTGCTTCTAGAAGAGAAGGCAGGTCTGGAGCTTAAACGTAACGTGAGGATTAATTTGCCATCTTGAGTTAAGATGGAAGCTACTCAGAAGATTCCCAAAGGATGTATCTGCTGTAATTTTTGTGGAAATCTGAGGAGTGGGTGGAAGAGAGAGAAGGAACTTGCTTTCAGGGAAGCTTTCCTGCCAGAAAGTCCCTCCTATAAATTTGGTTCAAGCCAGGTGGGGATTGGTGTTATTTTTTTTCTGGTTCCTAAGCAGTGATTCCCCTGGGTGTCTTTGCAGGATAGGAGGAGGGTGAGGAAACTCTGAGGGGGAAGAAGGGGGCACAAGGTTCTTCGTGTAAGCAGTGAAGGCCTCAGAGAGCAGAGTCAGAGGAACGTGTCATGGCGGGAAGGTCAGACCGCTGGCTATGTCGGTGTCCAGGGTGGCCGTTTGGTTTGCCCTCTGGAGAAAGTGGTATGAGCAGTTGTTGGGAGCCCCAGCTCAGCGGGGCACCATGGGCCCAGCTCTGGCTTGCACCCCTCTGCTCCCCCCCTCCCATGACCTTGAACAAATGATTCAGCCTCACCGAGGCCCTCAGGTGCCTTACCTGTAAGGAAGGAATGGTGATAGCATTGTCTGGGGAGCTAAATGAGGTGATCTGTGCAAAGCTTATACAGTGCTTAACCCAGGGCCTGGCACATTAGTATTATTAACCTATTGCAAAGCATCTGGAAAAAAAAATGCCAGTGGGACATTTTGTTGAGATACACTGGCTCAGCGCAAAAGCCCCCTGGGTCCCGCAAATAGGACAGAATGCAGCAGAAAGGCATCTCGTAACGCTCTGAGAGTTTTCTGCAGCTCTGCCAAGGCCTAGGTGTGCAGAGTGTTTGCAGGAAGAAGCCTGCTAAACCGCCAGGAGGGGGAAGGCAGGGGCTGGGAGTGTGGCGCTTTTCCCCAGCTGCTGCCTCCTGGCTCAGTGTCTACGAGGGTAGTTTGTTTGTAAACAGAAAGCTCCAAATTGCCACTCTTTGCCAATCCCCTGCCCAAGTGGGAAGAGCGTCTAATGAGCCAAAGCATTAGTAATTACTGCCGGGAGCTCTGCTGGGGAGTTTGATTGAGGACTAGGGCTGAGGGAGGAGGAGACGGCTCATCAGACTGACAGGGGGACAGGGATTGGAGTCCAGGCTGGGGGTCACTGAAGGCTACCCAAAGCGGAGGGAGAGAAAGAGCCTGCCAGCCAGGCCGCTCCCTTTGGGGTTGTGAAATTTCCTTTGAGGCTGGGGCCTTCCCTTTCTCTTTGTCTTCTGAGGCAGGAACTAACTTGCCCCTGGTTTGCCCAGAGAGTGATAAAGGCAAGGAAGCTGCTGGAAGGTGTAAGGGAAATGCTTTTGTTAAAGAGACATCCCAGCCAAAGCTTGGAGGGATTTTTCCAAGCGCAGCCCACGCCTTAGGAATTCGCTTGGGTGGGGTCGTTCACACCAGACCAGACGGTCAGGCAGGTTCAAACCCAGAGGTTTCCCTCTTGCCTTCAAAGCGGCCAAGGGCAACACTGCTGGGATCCAGAATGTAAGTTCCCATAAGAGGCAGGATGCTACCCTGAACAGCTTCACCACACTGGTCCTTCTGGCACGTGGTCAACCACCTCCCACATCTGGAGCTGTCTGGTTGGCAGGGACCTCACAAGGGTTGACCCATGTCTCAACAAGTTCTAAGAACACAAGATTTGGCTAGACAGCTTGGGTTCAGAATCTCCTGTTGCCACCTCCCAGCTGGGTGTCGTCAGGCAAATTGATCAACCTCTCTGTGGCTTGGTTTTCTCATCTACAAACTGGAGGTAATAATGATAAACATCTCGTGGAACTATTGTGGGGATCACGTCTGTGCAGATGTATAAAATACTGACAAAAGTACCCTGCATACAGTAGGCCTTTGACAAATGTGAGCCACTTTCTCTGTTATTTCTCTAGGCAAACCATTCCAACCTTGGCCAGACCTCAATGTAAGGGAATGCTTTCTTTGAGGTGCTTGTGTATCTGGACCATCCTAGGTCACCGATAGTTAATTTTACATAGGGGAGTAACTCTTGTTTACAGATGGCTCTCCATCTGTAAAATGGGGATAAACTAGTATAGGTTTTTAAGGGTATTGGAGAGAATAAATGAGATACTCTGTGTAAAATGTTTTGCCCAGCCTTAAATAAGTATTACAGTGGGGTGGGTGTGTGTGTGTGTGTGTGTGTGTGTGTGTGTGTCTGTGTGTACATATGTGCTACGTGTTGGGTGTATAGTTCAGGGGATAGAGCATCATTGTTAAGATACGGATGCAAGGGGCGCCTGGGTGGCACAGCGGTTAAGCGCCTGCCTTCGGCTCAGGGCGTGATCCCGGCGTTCCGGGATCGAGTCCCACATCAGGCTCCTCCGCTACGAGCCTGCTTCTTCCTCTCCTACTCCCCCTGCTTGTGTTCCCTCTCTCACTGGCTGTCTCTCTCTCTGTCAAATAAATAAATAAAATCTTTAAAAAAAAAAAAAAGATACGGATGCAAGTCTGCCTTCTTAATACAGAAATGTCTTATAGCATCTGACAGCAAGTTCCAAGGCAGGGGAAGCTGGGATTCAGAGGCTCCGTGATACCATCAAGGACTCAGGTTCCTTCCCTTTCTTTGTCCTACTTTCCTTAGGTTGGTAGCCACACGGCTTAAGCAGATCTGGGAGTCACACAGACATGACACATGATGAGCTCTTTCTGTGGCTCGCTCTTGGAAGTTGGAGAAATCCCCTGGAGTTATCCCTCCCCCCAGAGCAGCATCTCCCTAATGTCTCACTGACCACATGTATGTCTCATGCCTATACTCAAAGTCAGTTATTGGCAAAGGAAATGGGATTCCCTGAGACCAGTTGGTGTCTCCTGGAGCTCCCGTGAGGAGTTTCCTGTAAAGGGAGGTGGTGGACATCTGAGCACCGTGGGCTTACTGCTAGGGATGGAGAAGAACAGATACTGAGAAGGCAACGGTGTTCATCACAGAGCCTGAACTCATTTCTCAATAGCTTCCCCCTCACAGCCTCTCCATCCATGACAAACTTAATCCCTTCCCAGATTTTGAAAGGATGCTTTCATGCTCTTTCTTCTCCAGGACCCTTTACCTCCACTAGTGGAATGAAGGAGCCAAGCTCCATGTTTCTTACACTAACAGATGCCGCCATGTTCCAGGGTAGGCAAGGTTCTTGCAGTGTGTGACTGGCCCAGGAGGGTTGAGAATTGTACAAACTGTGCCTGGTTTGATGGGTTCGAAGATGTGTGGCCAGCACACGCCAGTGGAGTCAGAGTCTCTGTGCCTCTGGCTGCCATGACCACCGGTCAGGCACACAGGACCCCAGTTGCCTAGGGGTACCACAGCCCTCCTGTCGCTCCCCTGGGGGGCTGCCCATCGAGAGCAGGTTCTCGGAGCCTAGGGATTGCAAGCTGATATGCAAACCAAGCTATTTACTATTGTTACGGACTGAATGTTGGTGCTCTCCCACATCACATGTTGAAATCCTAACCACCAATGTGATGGTGTTAGGAGGTGGGGCCTTTGGGAGGGGATTAGGTCACGAGGGTGGAGCAGTCTGAATGGGATCAGTGCCCTCGTAAGACACGGGAGAGCCCTGCCCTCCTCCATGTGAGGATACAACAAGAAAGGGGCCATCTCCTTACGGCCAGGAGGTGGGTCCTCACCAGACACTGAATCTGCCCACACCTTCATCTCGGATGTCCTGTACTCCAGAACGGTGGCAAATAAATGTTTGTTGTTTAAGCCACGCAGCTTAGGGTAGTTTGAGGCAGACCAAGACAGCTACGATAAGGGCTGGTATGTCACCATTCTGGCAAAAACCAACGGATTTTGAGTGTTTTCATTTGTTTGGTTTGGTGTCCCTGAAATCAGTGTCTTCAGCCTCCACACCAGTGTCCTCCTGTCACCTGACATTCACATCCTACTGGCTCTTCCAAGTCTAGATCAGACACCACCTCTTTGCTAAATACTTTGCTGGGAGCAAAGCTGGAGGTGATCTTTACTTCCTCCTACATCGCAATGCCGTTACTGTCTCACTCTTGCTGTACTTGGTACACTCTGATTGCTCAGTTATTGACACACTTGTATTTTCTCTCCTCTGGACACTTAGCTTCTAGAGAAGAGGCTAGTGGCCATGACCAAGGTATGTTTGCCTCCTAGCCAGGGCCCAGCCAGGGCATGGGGACTGGGGTGCAGAGGGAAGCTCACTGTATGGGAAGAGGGATTCTGGATCCCAACCTGGCATCGAGCCATGCTCTGGGCTTCAGTTTTCTTTAACCATGATATGAATGGATGGGATACAATTTTCTCTAAAATTGTTTATGGCCAAGTAGGCTACTGATAAAGTGTGAAATAACGTGATGATGGTCAGGGGGCATTTTAGACGTGTGTGTGTGTGTGTTCGGTAGAGGGAAGGATGGTCTAGCTTCCTTCTTGACACACCGTAGAGGCATCCATGTAAGTTTTCTAAATGGGACTGGCTCAAGGAGCTAACACAGAGGAAGGTGGGATACCTTTCTTTTCTTCAAAGAGCCAATTTCCAGGTTAGGTAGGGGCTTTATAATTAAAGAGGGCTGAGTTCGAATCCTGCCCCCATCAGTTAAAAAGTGTGATTTTGGACAAACTATTCTCTCTGAGCCTCAGTTTCTCTATTTGTAAAAGTGGGATGATAGGAGGATTAAATTTGATAATATATCTAAGGTATCTATTATGAGGATTAAATTATACATCAAAGGCACCCAGCCTGGCACATAGACAATAAAATAACAATTACTATTATTAATGCACCTGTTATTTTTAATAGGAAAACTCTTACGTGTTAAGCCCCCAGGAGATGTTTGTATGCTCTTCATTCCCTCCTGATAATATGAAGTAAATTTAGGGTTCTGGTGTAAGTGTGGAGGGAACCCCCCCTTTTTAACTCTCTTGTATTTTCTTCCCTCCTCTTGTTGACTTTTAAAAGAAAAATAACCCAATTCTTCTTTTGAAGTTTTTAACAGATTTCCATTGTTTATGTAGTAGCTCTTTAAACTCGCTCTGCCTCTGGTTCTTGCACGAAGTAGGGCAAATCCTCCGCAGAAGTTTCGGGCGTCTTTTGAAGGTTTACTCAGTGCCCTTCATCCTAATGACTTTTAAGGACAGACAGCCAAACCCGTACCTGCCCAGGCACTGGGAGATTGGCTGGGAAGATGCCGTCCTTCTCCGGGAAGAAAGGCGTCCTGTCTAATCTCTGGCAGGCGGCGGAGGAGAGAGGATGCTTGCAGACTGACGCCGTCAGAATCTCGCCTGCCAGGAATGAGTGGCATATGAACAAGGCTGCGCTCAGCAATTCTGGGCAGATGCCCAAGTCCTGCTAGGATGGTCCCTACGGCCCTGGGGAACAGTGCCAAGGCTCTGCGTGCTGCCAAATAGCTCCTCACCTCGGGCGCCATCCTCTTGCCAAGCTGTTTCTAGATCGTACTTCTCAACTTCTCCATAAAATTCCCAGGAAAGGAATGGGAAAAGCAGGAAATTGCAGGAAAATGTTTGGATCTTCTCCATGATGCTGTTGAAGTGATTACTGTTGAAAAACTAAAAATCGCAGCTGAGAGAGAATGACAGGCTTGCCACTTGAGGTCATGCAAGCCATTGACACAGGCAGGTGCACCTGGCCGCGGGCTTGGGCTTTACTGCCTGCAGGCATGTAGGTGTGAAGTTTCCCACGCCCACCTGTGGGCACCGACTGTCTCTGAGACTCAGACCCACCGAGATTCTTTGGGAGCTGAAATGTGGCTTGCTGATTGGAGAAGACGCAAGAAAGGGTTCATGTACCCCAAACACCCACTGTTCCTTTGCTGTCCTTGGTAAGGCCAGTGCTCTAAGGGGGTTGATGATGGTGGAACAGATTCCCCACATCAGTCATCCCTTACACCACAGAAAATCGATGTTAGAGGGAAAACAGCCTGGAAGTCAATTTGGTTTCAATAATTTGAGACCCAGTGGGGTTGAATCCCTCTCTGGACTGTCAATAGTTTAAGGCCGAGGACAAACAGTGAAAATAGGAAAAAAAGAAGCGCATTTTGGTGGCGTAAGCCACTGAAGGCAATTTTTAAAAAGTCATAGAGAAAAATCTTTGTGTGGCAAGGTTACCCCTGTGCATGGATAATGGTGTGTTTTTGTTTGTTGTCGCTGCACGTTTCAGTGTCTGGGCCATTACTGAAATTGTGGAAAATTGGTGCATGCTGTTAAGTTTGAGGATGTGAGTGAAAATGTTAAGAGTTAGTGCTTGTGAAGAATGGGGATTTTTTTGGGGGGGGGCTCAGTTTTTGTTCTCTTACTGATATAAAGGGTATACTTTTGATGAGAAGTCCATGTAAGTGTATTTAACTACTCTAGAAGCAAGGTTTTCTTCCTCTTCTTGCCTCCCCTCCATATCTCCTCTTTCCCACTTTCACACCTTCTTTCCCCTCCTCTGCCACTTTTTTTTGTGTGTGGTTTTGTTTTTTCTTTTTCTCTTTTTTTTGGCTTGTCTTAAAATTGGTTGGAGGGAGATTTATAGGCTCAACCTAAGACCCCAGTGTGTCTCCATCACAAGGATAATTTGGGAAAAGGCAGCCTTCAACTGAGAGGTCTAGCTGTGACTGCCTGAAATCTTTAAAACCTCCATTTTCAATGGCCCCATGTATTCACAGTTAGAAGCGTTTAAAATTCCAATAAAATACACAGTCTGAAAGTATTTTAGCCCTAGCTACCAGGTTTCCCTAACAGTGAATGTAAATGGATGGAGGACTTGAGCTTCTTAGCCGTGACTTTTGGAAATATGTCCACATTATTGCACACAACCAGGCAAGCGTTTTCTTTTTAAGGGCCATATAGCACACGTGCTTCTACCTGCTATGTGGGGGGCTGCTACTCACAGGAGGAGGAGGGGGAGGAGGTGCCAGAGTTGCGTATTTCTTGCATCCCTGCCAAAGCTTATGAGTGAAGGAAGCACTTCAACTTGAAAGCCCACATTTGCTGTTAGCTCTTTAGGGAGCGGAGGAGCTCATTAAATGATATTTGTCTCACTTCATTTTCATGGACACCATCACATGAGACTGTGGGGCTCACTGGAGCTGGAGGACAACCTTGTACTCATTTAAAACAATGAAATCCCTCCTACGCCCTGTGGCACCTCAATTCGACAACTACACAAAGTATATTTTCTCAGGGTACTGAATTGTAGGCGTTGCCTCTATAATGCAGCTCTTAGAAGCGGCCACCCTGGGCTGTGTTTTTATGCCCTCAGTTAGATGGGCCCACATTTCTTCTCAAGTGCTTACTAGTTTTCCGGCTAAACTGCCACCATGCAGTTATGTCCCTGAAAGGAATGACATGTGTAATTGAGGTCAGTGTGAGTCACGGTTTACAGTAATTATCTCGGGGATGGAACAGTGAGAGGGGACATCACCTAATGAGGCCGGCATGGGTTCCAAGGCTTGGCCCCCATATGGCATGACAATGGACTTCTGCCAGAGCCAGAGAACATGGCTTGGAATGATGGTTCCTAATTTGAAATATCTAGCTGAAAATAGCATTGTTGCTTGAGCTGTAACAGGTAATGATTTTGGAATTTTTAACCTAGATTTTGGTTTTATACATGTACATAGTCTTAAGAAGTTAGATAATTCTCTGACTCTGGAGGTGAAAAAAATACCATCCTGCTACTAATTCCTCCTCCCCTTTATAATACTGCTTCCCTAGAAAACCCTTTCAATTTTGAGCTATTTTTCAGTTACCTACCTCCATTTTTCTAAGGGATACTTGTATTGTGGTTTTGTCATTCTTTGGTTTTACATATTAAGTTTTTATTTCCTACTGTGAAAGGTGAGCGTTTAGATCTTGCATCCGTTGTGCCCCTCCACATACACATGCTATCCTATCTTAATTCTTCCAATGTGATTATATCAGAATTTTCATGAAATGACTCTTCAGGATTTCTGTTACTATGAGAATATACATTTTACTAACAACCAAGTCATGAGTGTACATCTTGTCTTGCACAAATTTGTTTTTCCTGGAGTTGATCATTGCCTTTTATTTTGTCCCCTCTTTTCTACATGTCTATTAGCCATTTATTCCCAAACTCTCATCTGTAATTGTAAACCTCCTCCTAATTTGTTCAAACACATCAGGTAAGCCCTCATTTTCAATTTCTTCTTGGATGTAGGACTCCTTCATCCTCCTGGTCAACTTGGACTGATGGCTATCTAGGTTTGTACCTTAGCTGTTTACCTTGGGTTTCCATTCATTGTCACACTAGGAATTCCCTTGGCCTTTTGCTTTCTGTTGGATCCCATATTTCCTGGGTAGCTTGTCTTTATCTCACTTTAGTGGGCCACTTCTTCTGAAACTTCATACAGGAAAGGTACCTGAGATGTACCTTTTCCTGACAGTTCACACATATGGACATAATATTAATGTCTTTTTTAGTTCCTCTGTTGGTTACTTTCATGCCATAATTTTATTGCTTTTTAAAATCAATTCCAAACCACATCTCTTATAAGATAAGGTTATTACCCCTACTCTTCCCTTCACAACTTGAACCCTCCTAACTTTTGCTTTACGGTATTCTCTTGACCTTATTTTTACTTTACGTTTTTACTTATTTTTTTCACTTTACACCAATAATTTTCCTTATAAGCAGAATTAACTCTGCTTAGTATATAGCTTTACAGCATTGTGACAGATAGTTTACCTTGTTTACATTTCCTTTTCTTTCCTTGTAGCTCCCCACTCCCCTTTGGAATCATTGTCTTTTTAAAAATGTCTGACTTTATCTTATCCTAAGCTCCTTTTCTTCTTCTCAAGGAATCGGATTTCTTAATTCTCCTTTATTTATGGATATCTTTCTCCTGAAAACCTCTCCGTCTTGTTCCCCTGCTCCAGTCCTCCTGGGTTACCTGAATGATCCTTACCCTTTAATACTCTTTTGGGTGTAGTCATTATTTCCTGAATTCCATGTGTTTTTCTTTCTAGATTTGCTCCTCGTTTACCAGAATGATCCATAAATAATTTCTCAAGAAAGAGGTGTTGAGGCAACTTTCCAAACCCTTGCAGGTTCAAAAAGATCTCCATTTTGTCCTCAGTGTGGTTTGATAATTTGGGAAAGAAATTCTAGGTTGAAATTATTTTCTTTTTCACAACTTGAAAATTATTGCTCTGTGGTTTTCTGACATTATAGGATGCTGAGAGGGATTTAATACCCATCTTTATTCATCCTTTTTTTTGGTAACCTTGAATTTTTTTTCCTCTGAAAGATTTTAGGAAATTTTCCTTATCTTCGGTCTTCTTAAATTTCAAAATGATTTATCTAAGTGAGGGTGTTTTAGGAGGTATAGTATAACATTTGAGAATGCAGATTATGGATCATGCATGCCTGAGTTTAAATTCCAGTTGTCGCATTTACTAGCTTGTTTATTAACCGTTAATGCCACCATTCTCTCAGATGTAAAAGGGGGATGAAAATGGTAGCTACCTCTAACATTTATTGGGAGGATTAAATAAGTCACTACATGTGAAACTTTTGAAAGTGGTGCCTGGAATATAGTAGGTTCTCAATAGCCTTTAGGTATTATTACTATTATTGCCATTTATTTAATAGTCTCTTTAAATTAAGACTTTATGGCTTTCAATTCTGTGATGTAAGCTTGTATTAAATTCTTTGATGATTTTCTTTCTCTCTGCTTTTCCCATCATCCCTTTTCTCTTTCTCTATGAGTTTTGGCATATTCTTTCTGCTGCTTATATTTTTTTTTTCATCTTTTCATTGTGTTTTTGTTTTATTTGCTGGAAGGTACGTTCAAATTTAACATCTAGCCCTATATTAATTTTTTTGGCAATAGCAATTTTAATTTCCAAGAATTTTTTCTTATTCTCTGATTGTTTCATTGTCTCAGTATCCCTTTCTTGTTTTATGGATAAAATATAATCTGAAATCTGTTTTGCTGGTATGTTATCTTTTATTCCTAAACTGTTTGTTCTCCCTCGGGCCATATTATTTTGTTTTGATTCTTTCATGTTTTGGACTGTCCCTCAATGTCAGGAAACCCTTGGTGGTTTGTTCAGGCTTAAGAGTGAGGAGATGAACAAGTACGTGGGGAACTATGTACATGTCGGGAGAAGGCTTCACCTTATGGTGAACAGGTGGGGCCAGTCATTATGCCAGAATCCCCCAAATGTCAGAATTTCTGTAGTTTTCTCTAGGCTTCCAATATCCACATCGAATGCCCTTATTCTCTTCAGAGAGTTCATTTCATTCTTTTGACAAAGAGTGCTCCACTTGTTTGCTTGATTGGATTTTGTTTTGGCTTTTATTTTTTGGTTGCTCAGATAAGGCCTTGCTGCAGGGTATTCTGCAGTTGGGGGTGGAGGTGGGAGTCAACGCTTCCACACATAGCCATTGGGTTAATCTCCCTAGTGTAGGAGTACCCTCATTCTGTCGGACATGCTATTGCCCAGTCCCAAGTCTGTCCAGAGTTCCACAGGGCTAGGGGCTCCTACATTCCCTCAGTTCCAGCTATCTTTCCTAACCACCGTGACTTGGGTCTTCTCAGTGCTGCCCTTCTTTGGGCATCCTTCCTCGGTCACCACTACATCATTCAACTTATATTGTGCAGAAATTTGTTGGAGTCTCTAATTTTCTGATAGCCTTTACTCATGGCTGTGGGTTTGTGCTGTTTTTATTTTCCTCCCATCATTTTAATGAGCAGGGCAAGAAGATAAATAAATATTAGCCTATCCTCTTCAAATACCATGAGTTTTTAAAAAGCCTCATTGAAGGGCTAGAATATAGCATGGAATGATAATATATTGTTTTAAAATATGCACATTTTTGTGTGGTGTGCATTTGGAGCAACTCAAAGGCCCCAAAGAGGAAACCTGATTTCTCTACTGATTAAAATATTATATCCTAAAAACTCCTGGATTAACTATTTCTCTGTGAATTCAGGAACTGACGATCCTAACAGCAGTAGTAGTGATAACATCGGCAACACCGTATTTATGTTTTGCCAGCACTATAGGTTCTCAAAGCACTTTCACATGCATTGTCTTCCCTTACAGACACTGTATTCCCTATAAGCATTATTATCTCCGTTTTCAGCCAAGGAAAATCACAGAGACAAAGGATTTGCCAAAAGTTACAGGACAAGCTCTGTTGACCACTGCAACTCCCCACTTCTGTTAATGGTTTGCATAGCATTAACTGCACTGGGTGGCTTAGCTTAAAATTGGTGCCAAATAACTTGTGTAACTTCATACAATCTGAAATCTTTACTTCTCAGCTTAGTATGTCAGGGACAATTTAATACTCCTCTATGGTAGAAGGTTTCCAGAAACAAGGAGTTGTCTCTGTGTGAACCAAACCTACACTCTTTCACTTGACCTACAACAGAGAACCATATACCCCCTGAACTTCCAACTCCATTGTGCCACTGAAATCTATACTTTCAATCTGTGCTTTTGCATTTTCCTCTGAATTATCACCTGAGAAAAAGTTCCTACATCTTACATGTTCATTTGTGCGTTAATACAATAGAGCCTGTGAAAGATGGTATCAAGTACCAGGCCAGTGCAAACTTATTAGAATCCATGTCTGGGAGAGATAATTCCACATTCCCATTGCTGATCCTCCAACCACTGAAATGCAGCAGTAGGCTTTGACTGCACTTGGTGATTACTAAGGAGATCCCATCAAATGTTGACATGCTTATACTCTGTAGATTATTGACATAGGTTGCTTTTTCATTTTTAATACAA